>NC_051448.1:4942214-4944887 GCF_001649575.2 Kryptolebias marmoratus
GCCCCCTATATGTCAAGAGGACAAATAACACCTTTTCTGTTCAAATTGCCAACCCGCCACAGTGGCGTGTGTGTTGATCAAATTCACCCACCACTTCAAATATTTACCCGCATTTGGCCGGTGGCGGGTGCTAATTTCCACCCCTGAGTATATTTGAACTCAGGTATTTACAGCTAATGTAATGGTTCTCAGGCAGACTGTCATCATGCCTGTTATTCCTGAAGCTACATTTAGTTGTATGTGCTATTTGTTTCTAACATAACCAGTGTTTAGGATGAAGACTTGTTTCACTTGAGACTTGTGTGTCATTGTGGGCTGGCTGAAGGCAGCTTTACTGTGTTCATGCTTCATGGCTGCATCCTGCAGTAATTTGTTTTCTATTTTCAGCTTTCACAGTTTTGTAACGATAGAAATCAATGAAGAGCTTCTGTTTCTCCTTTTCTGCTCCAATGCTGCCACCTATAGGGTATTTTTGGCGTGTTCAGCTTCTACTATCTTACCTTAAAGGTTTAACTTTGAACTTCTTAAGCAGCTTCAACCAACAGCTTACAGCAGGCATACAGTGTTTTTTTCTCTCAGAAGTGTAATTGAATGATTGTATGTCTTCATATTTAAGGCCAATTTCAAAATAAAAGTTTATAAACTTCTTCATAGGTAACTGGCTCCTCAATGTGTCTGATTTATAACTGTTTGTAAAGAAACCCAGAAAAAAGTTATTTTAAGGCTTCGTACTTTACTATGCAGCATGTTTAATCATTTTTGCAGAGTACTTATAAGTATCATCTGTGTTATCGTGTTGTCCCCAGCATCAGGTTCTGTTTGTTTTTTACATGTTTGTGTTGCATAAATGGTTTTTAATGTTCCCACTGTTTAGTTATTTCGTATATATGTACACCATTTTCTGTGAATTATAGTGTAAAAATGTGGTTCATCTTTTGCTGTCTGCTGTGGTGCACAGTCCCACAGCGTCATACTTCAGGGAATGGCAGTTTTTTATTCTCCACCCAGACCAACGTCCCACTCTTGTCTCCCTGTTTGCACAAACCAGCCACACCTTCGGGCCCAAAGATCCCGTCACGGTGCGGGACAATGGACTGATGACATGGAAACTTGAAAACCACTCCATATATATTTATAGAGCCGACTTTATCTGTGAACTGGTTGGGGGTGCTGCATGACGTCTGCTCTGCACAGTTCTCAGCACTCACCTAAACATGCCTGTCATATATTTGAAAAGTGTTTGCCATATATAGTTAAAATATGTTCTTCTTTAGATATGATGGGGGAGGTAGTGTGTTATGACTAACATATCATTTTATTGTTTTAGATGGGCAATACATATTCAACAACATGGATATTTTAGTCCATCCATCCATTTCCTTTACTTGCTTTTTTCTTTCTGGGTCGCAGGAGAAGGTGCATCTCTCCAGCGGTCACTGTGGGAGACGTGGGGGACACCCTGGACAAGTCACAGGACCACATAGAGACAAACAAGACTCTCACTTACACCTGGGGACAATTTAGAGTTAGCAATGAACCGAACATGCATGCTTTTGGTTTGTGGTAATAAACTGGAGTACTTATGCACGCAGAGAACATGCAAACTCCACACAGAAAGGCCCCAGCTGGAGACAAACCTGCAGCCTTCTTGCCGTGGGACGACAGCGCTAACCACCCTACCCCCGTGCCGATCTTCATGTATAATTGGCAGATTTAACCTTACAGGCTTACAGTGTTTCAGCACTGATACAAACAATTAAATAAATGTCAGAACTGATAAAAAAGAAATACCATCAGTAATAATAACATGATAAAGACAGTAAGCTTCCAGGTTCAAGATGCAGCTTAGAATTTAATTTAGAAACGATTGGGGTCATCAGTAACAATATAAAGGCCTTTAGGTTTCTTTATGAGTTGACCAGAAAGGAGATCTGATTAGTTACAGAAAACCTGAAGGAAGGTTCAGTAAAAAACAATCTTAAAATAAGTTCTGAAGCAGATGTGTAGTCAATACAGAGTTAATAAGCGTTTGCTTTCCTTCTGGTTGACTTGGGCCTAAACATTATGTTCTCACTCTTCATCTTCCAGTAGGTAGCTTCTCATGGAGCCAGGAGTGATGCTGCGGAGCAGAAAAAAGACACCAAACTCTGGTTGAGACTGTGGCTGCATTCCATGTACGTCTGAAGCTGGAGCTCGAATCTGGGACTGACGTCACACCAACTTAATTGTGTTTAGCAGTTCGACAGAATCTGTAGAATTTGCTCCTCTTTGTGCTCAGCAGCCAGGATAACTCCTATTAACAAGCCAATAACAGCACATTGAAACACGGTAGCAGCATGCTCACTTGCTGACTTTTCTGAGTTGGAATTCTGTTTTTGGGGGGGAAGTTCAAGTTTGATTTTTTTCCATCTTGGAACTCAAAAGTTTCCACCTACGCCGTATTTTCAAAGTTTGTTGCCCTGTAGACCTCATCAGATCCTTGTGGTTTAGATTTTTTATAAGAGTTCTCGTGAAACAAACTACTTTTTGTTAGAAGGAAACATGGCCTCAAAATCTTTTCTTCTGCAACAGCTGTATTGAAAGCGGTCAAATGGTGAACTGACTCCTGTCTGAGTTAGGAAGCAGTTGATGCTAACAGCTGCCGAAGTGTGTTTATGTGTGGGTTGGAGGTGC
>NC_051448.1:4944911-4965498 GCF_001649575.2 Kryptolebias marmoratus
GGGGGGGGGGGGGGGGGGGGGGGGTCGAAATGCAGAGGAGGCAGCTGTCAAGACAGAACGACTTCCTACATCACCTTATAAGGACGAAGGGCCCTCAAAACCATGACCCATTTAGGAGAAAACAGCTTTATCCTGATGAAGACCTTGTGACAAAAAAAGGATTCTGCCAAAAACTGCTCCTTTGACTTGAAGCGAGCTGTTGACCAAACACAGCGCGGGTTTCATCCAAAGGCTAACGTGATGTCAGAGTTTTAGCTTCGGTTCCAAATCTGTGCTTCTCGTTTCCTCCGAAACTGGAGTTTAAATGATCTGTTTTTCACTCCTGACTGCTGCAGACCATCACAGACCCCTGAGCGGCTCATACGCTGTCTCTGCTGCTGCTGCTGCTGGTGTAAAACTTTAAATATAGAAGCTTTGCTGTAGCTGGGAGACTTTAGATATGACGACACGTAATCTGTGGGGTACATCCAGCACCAATATGAGCTTATCCTCCCTGTTTTGTCTTTCAGAGCTGAGTTTATTCATGTATATTTTACCCTATGCGTTGAAGAAAACACCAAATGTTTTTAAAATTTGTTTAATGAACTTTCCAAAAAGGCTAACTGTTACCTGTGTGTGTGTGTTTGTCTGTAGCGCTAAATAAAATAGCAGTGGAAAGATTTTAATACAACCCTCAGAAAGCAGTTACCAGACGCACACCTATAACCAACGTTTGGAGTCAATCCCTTTCAAGATGGCCGCCACAGCCAAGCAAATTTACCAAAGGCAAAAATGGCAATAACTCTGTCATTTTTTAAATATATAAAGCTAAAATCTAGTGTGGTAGTAGCTGAGAGCAATTCCCAACACATACTCTGAGGTCTAACTGATCGCCCAAGATCTGTCAACTGTCTGCCTGTTAGCAAAATATCTCATAAACCACCGGACGGATTTTAATAAAACTCTCAAAAAGTAATCATTGGGCATACATCTACAGCTGATTAACTTTTGGAGTTAACTGAATTTAAGATGGTCGCCACAGCCAACTGACATTAGCCCAGCATATGCATCCCTTCAAGGAATGGCAGGCATTTAATTTTGAAATTGATCCTAATGATCTTTCCAAAAAACCTTGAGAGGTTAATCATCTTTTTAGAGGTTCATTTTTCGAGGAGCCAAGAGTCATAATTTAAAGGTACACTTGTGATGTCAAAGCCTGTAATATATTCAGTCCAGTCGGTTGTTTCCTCTGGGATGTTGCAGCACATGACTACAAATGGAATACTTCAGGGTGCTAATCGAGAAGGAGGGGGGGTATTTACATTCCTCCAGCCCTGACTGTGGCCTGATAGGGCTCCGGCGTGGGGATGCAGGCAGTGCACGGTGACGAATAAGGATCCCGAGCTGTCATCATGCAGCCGCTGGCACCGGCCACACTTTATCTCCCTAAAAGGAAACACAGGGTCCAATGAGGGGCTGGGAACCGTCAGCCGCTGCTCTTTACACATGCCGGCCCGCCACTCTGTCGACTGCAGGAGGTCTCCCTAATACTGCATCTCAGCTGTCAGGCATGTTTTCAGCCCCCCCTTTCCAGCCAACAGACATACCACAACACGAGCACAAGCTCCCCTTAGACGGCTCCTTACGCGAACAAGATCTCACGTTACTGTCACTCCCTGCAAACTCCCACATCCCCAGTGTCCTGTTTAAGCTTAGTCATATTATCTCGTTTGCAAGGACCCGAGGGGCCAGCTCCACAAAGTATGACTGGGAGATTTTAATATGCATGAATCTGAGTGGTGTAATCACTCTCACAACACCTTCACCAACCACATTCTCCTAATTTACAGTCCTAAATGAGCATAAAACACAGTCACATTTAACATATGTTGTCATTTAATTGTCCAGTTTTAATAAAACTCCACTTTGCTTCTGTTTACTGTGAGTCTGTTACGGCTTTTAAGCTGCCAAGTCAATATCTCTCCAGTTCGGAGGCATCCCTGACACAGGATCCACTTTACGTTGTCATTTTGCTGAGCAACACTTAATTTGGACTTGTATGAGGTCCCAAGCCCACCCACCAAAGCCCCACTAGCCCCCCCTCCGGCCTCCCAGCCTCAGCTTGCTGAAACATATTTAAGGAGCCCATCACAGCCTGGCCACTGTGTCCCAGCGGAAACTCCAGTCTGGTGGTTACAGCTTGGTGAGTGCCTGCGCGGTCTTGCTTTACTTTTTCATTTTTTAGTGCATTCAGGTCAGACAGGATGCTGTAGGAGATCAGAGCAACCGCAGCATGGATGTGGAGTAGCATTTATAGGGTTTTTCCTGTTCTTGTGTGAGAATCTGATTCAGGTGATGAGAGTAGAGCAGGATGCAAAAAAACAAACAAACATTAAACAGTTTGGTTTCAGGATTCAGACTGTGGGATGTTCTTACTGTGGAGAAGAACAGAATCAGCTCATATAAGTTCATTTTAGAAAATACTTGAAAACAAAATCCATCCTTGGTTTAAAAGTCCACATCAATAATGTGATGTGTAAAACAGAATTTAATCCAGAGTGGAAACCTAAAACTTACGTTAATAAAAGTTTAGTCTGTCGAGATCAAAAAGTAATCTTTAATATCGTCAAAGATGTGTTGATTTGATAAAAAATTAAACAAAGGACCAAATATAACAACCTGAAAGACTTTTTCCAAAGTATTTACTGGTATTTAAAATACAAGGTTGTACACTAAACCCCAAACTAACCCCAACTTTTTTTGTTGCAACTGCAGTAACAGCCATGCTCAACTGAATAACTTTTAATTTATTAACCAGTTAATTTGACTTGTCCATATAGTCAAGTTTGATTTATTTTTTGGTACCTTTTTCAAATTTGCAACAAGTTGCACTAATTTGAAAGGTGAATAAGATGAGCCTGACTCATCAAACCACCTCAGAGGAGCCATCCAAACAAGAAAGTTGGTTCCATCAGAAACCTACAGGCATGTTGGGTTTCATTCCTGAAGGTTCTTTGAAGCTTTACTAAATCAGCCACTGAACTGAACCTTGAACACGGATGCAGGAATCCTCGGGAGATCGGAGCACATGGTCTGCATCCAAACAGAAGTTTATTATGTGGTGACAGCCGAGACGAGACCCAGGCCTCCTGCGCCGCATCGCCTCAGCTGTTAACTGGCTCCAGCTTAACAATAAGATACTGAGGAGGGGTTGGGGGGGTCCTGAGGTTTAAAATAGACCTGTGACTGTGTTTGAGGGATTGAGCCGCATCCAGTTTTAGCTCTTTAGGCAGCAGCTTGACTCAGAGAGGAGATTAACGCCCTCAGCGGTGTCTTCATACTGACCGTAGTGACATGTTTTCAGTTAATTGATAGGAACTTTTCACTTCATGTTTGATTCATTTCACATGTTGACTCTTTCCCTGTGTTTTCCTATTTTGTCTCGTACAGAAGGCCTGCACAGATCAGAATAAACATGTGTGACGACGATGAGACCACCGCCTTGGTGTGCGACAACGGCTCTGGCCTGGTGAAGGCTGGGTTTGCTGGTGATGACGCTCCTCGGGCCGTCTTTCCATCCATCGTTGGACGCCCCCGTCACCAGGTTAGACAGCTAAAACCAGCCTCACTTTCTGAAACACTCAATTCATGAAAACACAACCCCATGTCTGTGTTCATTCTGAGATGACGAGACGTGTTTTTTTCACTCACAGGGTGTGATGGTAGGTATGGGACAGAAGGACAGCTACGTGGGAGACGAGGCCCAGAGCAAAAGAGGTATCTTGACTCTGAAGTACCCCATCGAGCATGGCATCATTACAAACTGGGATGACATGGAGAAGGTAAGAAATCAAGATATCGGCAACAAACATTAACAAATAATGAGGAGAGACAACGGTTATAATTATCTCTTTACTTATTTCTTAGATCTGGCACCACACCTTCTACAACGAGCTCCGTGTGGCCCCAGAGGAGCATCCCACCCTGCTCACTGAAGCCCCCCTTAACCCCAAAGCTAACAGGGAGAAGATGACCCAGATCATGTTTGAGACCTTCAACGTCCCTGCCATGTACGTGGCCATTCAGGCTGTGCTGTCCCTGTATGCATCTGGTCGTACCACAGGTGAGTCGGGAATCAGCCGTGCAGCAAGAAAGAAAACTTTCCAAATCTGATCTGTTTATTTTAGAAATTCCTGCTTTCTCTGGACAGGTATTGTGCTGGACTCTGGAGATGGCGTGACCCACAATGTGCCCATCTATGAGGGTTACGCTCTGCCCCACGCCATCATGCGTCTGGACCTGGCAGGTCGCGACCTGACCGACTACCTGATGAAAATCCTGACTGAGCGCGGCTACTCGTTCGTCACCACAGGTAAGACGGTGTGACAACATTCTTAACCTCATCATTCTCCACGGTGTAAGAATGTTTTAATAATTTATTATTTATGCAAAACTAAAGAGAGACTAAAACAAACCTAACTACAGGTCTTATTCTTAATCAAATAGCTGAAAAATAAACAATGTAATTGCAACCACAAGTGTAAAGTCTAATTTAGAAGACAAATAATTCACTGTATCTTGTCTTGACATAGTTTTATTGCAAATAAACTTACATTTAATATCACTTCTAATCAATTAAACCCCTCATTTGCCTCGTTTCTTTGCATATTGATCAGTCTGAGGTGTCAGTATTCATTTATACTTTATCTTATTTCTGTTTTCTGTTCATTTTTCTTCTTCAGCTGAGCGTGAGATCGTGCGAGACATCAAGGAGAAGCTGTGCTACGTGGCCCTGGACTTTGAGAACGAGATGGCTACAGCTGCCTCCTCTTCCTCCCTGGAGAAGAGCTACGAGCTGCCCGACGGTCAGGTCATCACCATCGGCAACGAGCGTTTCCGCTGCCCGGAGACCCTGTTCCAGCCTTCCTTCATCGGTGAGCACAAAACACAAATGCCTGTTTTCCTAAATGTATAACTTTTTAAAATGTTTTGACTGCGGTTACTGTTAGCTCTACAAGCACGTAACTTTTCAGGTTTATATTCCCAGGCATGGAGTCCGCCGGCATCCATGAAACTGCCTACAACAGCATTATGAAGTGTGACATCGACATTCGTAAGGACCTGTACGCCAACAACGTGCTGTCAGGCGGTACCACCATGTACCCGGGTATTGCTGACCGTATGCAGAAGGAGATCACTGCCCTGGCCCCGAGCACCATGAAGATCAAGGTAGGGATGACTCAACGGGAAATGGACTGATCTAACGAGCTTCGGCATGCTGGAAAAAACACCCTCAACTCGGCTCTTTTTCCTCCTTTCCTGCTGCAGATTATCGCTCCTCCTGAGAGGAAATATTCCGTTTGGATCGGCGGCTCCATCCTGGCCTCTCTGTCCACCTTCCAGCAGATGTGGATCAGCAAGCAGGAGTATGACGAGGCCGGACCCTCCATCGTCCACAGGAAGTGCTTCTAGATGTCCAATCTGTACCAAAACACCAACCAAACCAGCTTTCGTTCCATATCTTTATTTCTACTGTATTTTTTTAATGTATATACATGTACTGTTGTAATAAAAAATAGTTTTTTAAAAGTAATTTGGAGCGTTGGAGTTTGTCTCAATGTGTGAGTGGGGATCATTTATAATTTTAATTTTAAGATGCTCTAATTAACCTTATTGTTTTTGTAATGGTCACAATTAGCATTTGTAGTCACTTGTATAAATTACCTTCCTTACTATGTTGAAGAAATACTTTTAAAAGCATGCACTGGAATTTAATGATGCTTCACTAGTGACAAATCTTAACTTTATTGCAGAGTGTTCGCTGTCAGAGTCTGCAGGTGAAAACACGAGGATTCAGACTCAAACAAGGAATGATGAAGATGATCAAGTTCTAATTTAATGAACAAAAACAACAAGACAGACAGATGCTACCAAAAACTGAAGTATCAAGAGAAATAAATCCTAAAACAGAAAAAAAACAGATTGTGACAGTTTGTGGTCTTAAAACATCACACACAAACCGAACAAGTTTTCTTTTTAATTTCAGGATTGATTGAACGAAGAAATCTTTTTTTTTTTTGAGTAACTTAATATTAATTAAAACAATATTTATAGCCACTTTGTGACAAGAGATGTTTCTTTAAAAGCAGTTTGAACTGGGACAGATTAAAAGGTGAAAACTCATTTTTACTGTCTTCGTTGTGTCACCTGAACGCACCACCCTCCTTATCACAGCTGATATTGATGATTGTAATGAAGCTCATCTCCTGACTCATTAGTGGGTTTCCTCAGTGATTTAGACTTTAAATTGAGACTCTGAAAGTCCCTTTTTTGTAAACTTTTTAGTGAAATAATGAAGGCTTCAGACAGTAATGTAATCCGATTTCACCTTCAAGTCCTTTATGGGATCTCTGTGAAAGGTTTTGAAAAGAAAAAGGACAAACTGATCTTCAGCGGCGCAAAGGTTTTTGGAGCTCCCCTGGAAAATTTACCCAGACGATACAGTCCTGAATTTGGCCTTGTACCCTGGTGAGTGGAAACCCAAAGATCGGAATGTCTGATGACACTTGGAAGAATGAATAAATTATTATTAAATATGATGTGTGTTTCAGCTTCTTGGTGGAGGCTTGTTGTTTCCTGTTGGAGCGTGCTGGGACTGTGGGCCTGTTCAGGAAACCAGGCTCTCTTCCTCGCATTAAAAATCTAAGGGTAAGATCTATTTTTTTTTTTTTTAATTTTTTTTTTTTTTCAGTTGCACCAACAGGTGGTTTGAACAGATGCTGATCTCCTGTATTTACTGTGATCGTGCAAAATACCCAGCAAGCTTTAAATTCTGCATTAAAGGTGGATGTTTCTGACTTGAAACCAGTGTACTGGTAATTCTGCTGTAGGGTTGTAGAAGCTGAGTGTCCCTGTGTCTGGTTCAGGCGAAGCTGAACGACGGCGAGAGGTGCCCGTCCACAGCCTTCCCGTATGATGTTGCCACCCTCATCAAGCAGTTTTGCAGGGAGCTTCCAGAGCCCCTGTTCCCTTCGAAGCTCCACGCCGCTCTGCTCAAAGCTCAGGGACTGTCCGACCTGCAGGACAGGATGGCCGCCCTCCAGCTGCTGTCCTGTCTGCTTCCAGCCAGAAACTCCTCCTGCCTGTATTATCTGTTCGACTTCCTCTGCAAAGTTTCTAAAAGGTGTGGAAGTGAAGCTGCAAATGGTGCGGGGACATCAGGCCCCATAGTCAAATGAACAAAAGGGTTATTTGACACAAATGGTTTAGTTGTTTTGGGGAAATAAACTGGACTATGGGGGGAAAAAACTGAATAAATGTAAATAAATCAGTCTTGGGCTGATTCAGAACCTCCTTGGTGTCTCATTATGCCAGATTGCAGTGTCTGGTTACCAGTATTCACCTTAAATGGGTCTTAAGTATTTTACACAATGTGATTAAAATATTTTGGTCCCTCCTATCTGTACATGCACCAGGTTAAGCATTTAACCTGGTGTGTAGTTTTTCTTTTATGGAAAGATGAACTGAATCTAAAAGGGTATCTGTAAGCTATGAACTGATCTATTTTTTTCTTTCTACTCTTCTCAGATGCGCTGACAACCTGATGACCAGCTCCAATCTCGCGACAGTTTTCGCTCCATGTCTGTTGCCGCCTCCAAACAAGGCAGAGATGTCTGAAGGACGACTCAAACTCAGAGTTCTCGTGCTGCAGACCTTCATTGAAAATCCCCATCTGTTTGGTAAATGAGCAATCGGATAGTTTTCACTGCATTTCTACATTAATGGTAATGCCTGCTTTTGATCGCCACGCCTGTTAGGTGTGATTCCCAAAGACGTAATGGACAGTATGGAGTTTCTCATGAATTTTCATTTCCTGAAAGATGTAAATGCAAAGAAAGGAAACCAGAAAAACCATGCTTTTAAAGGTAAAAAGCAACAGAAGTTACAGAAATTTAAGCGTTTAAAGTTTCTCATTGACCCCCATTTCCTCATACACGCAGTGATTCGATCTGTGAAGACGGTGTCTTGGATTCAGGGTAGATCAAAGCTCAGACGTGGAATCTCTGAGCCGAGACGCTTGTCCAGTGGAGACAAATCGAAGCTGAGGAGAAGCCTCGGCCTGGATAGTTTCCCCAACATCCAGCTGTTCAGGGCCTGTGTGCTTCATCCAGGTAAATGCAGCGTGAAACAGGAAGTGTTTCTCTCTCTCTCTCTCTCTCCTGCAGGAAGGCATGACACAAAACTGTTTTTAGATCAAGGTTTCAGACCTGCAGCAGCGGTGACCGACGGTTTGAACCCTGCAGACAAAGAGTTGAGCAGGCATCCCGTGCTCACGGCTGTGGAGAAACTGCAGCTCGCAAACTGGAGAAGACGCTCCGCTCCATAATTTATCTAATCTCGTTTGTTAGCCCTCATCTGAGGGTGAATTTTATTTATTTTATCTTATAATTTACTGTAGTCCAAAGCAGCCAACTTTATACATTTTTAATAAATGTTTGTCACAAGAGGACTGCTGTTTTGTTTTTTCTTGTTTATTACATCTGCAAGTACTTTGAAAGTGTTGTTAGACTGTGTGAAGTAAGTTATTTCTTTAAGGGATTTACCAGAAACACAAATACGAGTTCGTATTTCTATCTGGGGGGGGTTATATTTCACGAAGGAATGGTGCAGGAACTTATAGTAATGTAGTTTTTGCACATCTTAAGTTAAAAACTATCCACAAACACTGTTTGAATTTTGTGGTAACCTGTAAATGAGCTTCAAAATGTAACTTAACGCTAAATATTTTTTGAATAACATGTCAATGTATGCCTTACATTGAAAAATCTGATGTAATGCTACAAATATTAGAGGATTTTCGGTTGCTAAGCAACAGTTTCTGAACCGGAAACTGAGTCTGCGCAGATCATTAATGACACCGGAAGTGTAATCCCTTCAAAGTAAAGCTAAGCGTTTCAGACAACTTGCCCGAGGCACAAAATGGAATGAGCGCTGTTGAGACTTAAAGATATAGATGATAGACACAAAAGGGTGGTATTTGCTTTATATATGTTGATATGCTTGTGAACGTCGAGATGTCGAAAGCGAAGAAGCCTTTTACTTTGAAAACCGGAAACGTTTGCCTTCTCGCTAGCATAATGGCGATGGTCGCTAGCTTGATAGAGGATTAGCAGGTTCCTCCGCCAATACGAGGTAAGAGGTAAAAATAAATCCCGAAATCTCATTTAGAACATTTTTTTTTTAGAGATTTATTTTTAGCTATGCAATTATAAAGAAAAACGGAATAAATGAAATGGAGGTTTTCTTGTAAAGGTGTGTTCGGGTCATTTAAAGGCTAATTACATCGGCTCTGTTTACAGAGGGAGTTGCGCATCATCAAAGCTTTACTCCATTTTAAAGACAGTAACCTGCCTTTTTTAGTTTATATTCACCACAATTGTCTTCATTTTCTTTGTGTAAGTTCTGGGGCCTTAAATAGATGTAGCCTATTAGGTTGTTTTAACAAGAAGCAGCTGTTTGTGAAATGACACGCCTCTGTGTGTGGCAGATGACAGAAATGGGACCGTCGGCGCGGTTGTCGTTGCTCGGCCTCCTCCTGTGCCTGCAGGTCGGCGGGGCTCCGGCCCGCAGCCCCCGCACGGCCGACAAGGTGTCGGAGGCCGACATCCAGCGGCTGCTGCACGGCGTCATGGAGCAGCTGGGCATCGCCCGGCCCCGGGTGGAGTACCCCGCACACCAGGCCACGAACATCGTGGGGCCTCAGAGCATACAGGGTGGGTTATTCTCAGGCAGATGTGTTTGGCTCTTTCACTCAGATTATCAGCTGTTAGGTTCACATACAGATGATAAATGTGAAATGTGATGAAAGGAGTCTGTTTCTGACCTCTGTGCATGTTTGCCCCCACCAGGTGGAGCTCACGAAGGGCTGCAGCACCTCGGTCCTTATGGGAACATTCCCAACATCGTGGCCGAGTTGACCGGAGACAACGTTCCCAAAGACTTCAGTGAGGACCACAGCTACCCGGACCCTCCAAACCCCTGTCCTCTGGGGAAAACAGGTGGAAGATCCTCACTCTGAGCCTTATTTTTTTTAATTTCGCAAAACCAGCAGGGTGTAAATATGACTCCTTATGTAGGCGCAGTGCACAAATAGCATAATAATCACTTCCTGATGCGCTACAAGCATTTTTAAGGTTCCTCTGCGAGCTTTAAATATCACGCTGTGTCTTTTTGCGCCCACAGCAGGAGACGGATGCTTGGAAAACGCCCCTGACACGGCCGAGTTCAGCAGAGAGTTTCAGAAACACCAGCACCTGTTCGACCCGGAACATGACTACCTAGCTCTGGCAAAGTGGGTGAGTACAGAGTCGGGCAGGAAGGATTTAAATATTCTCAACACGGATTCATTTCTTGATGATTTGTTCTGTTACTAAAAGCTTCTTTTGTCCCTAAACTGCAGTCCAAAGAGAAACTCAACACAGAAAAGATGAGAGTTTGCAAAAACTTGTCAGTTATGACCTGTTTTTTTATTTTAATTCACAGTATGTACACTCACATTTACTTTCACTAAAGTACGTCTAGCCACACACACACACACACAAATATAAATCTCATTCATTTGGCAAATCTAGGGTTCAATAAAATGTTCTAACTGAACAAGAACAAGGAAGAAGTCTAATCATCTCTCAGAAACCACTAAGAGAGCACTTTAGATCCCAATAATGAACTCCATGTAGTTTAAACAGAAAAAGAACATACTTTACTAAAATAAACTCGAGAAATTGCATTTTCTGTGAAAATAAAGCTGAAGAAATTTGCTGAAGAAGCTAAAACTGAGCTAAAAGTAGCAGAACAGTAGCTAAAACAACTAAAAGTAGCAGAAAAAGACTAAACTAGAGCCAGCAGCTGGAACAGATTTTTGTTTTTGAAGGAACTGAAGCGATCTCAGTGTATTTCTGAGGAAAATATTTGTAAATAAAGTTCCAAACCCAGAACTGCGAGCACCCATCTCCCGAATGAGCCGAATATTTAGATTTATAAAATATAAATGGTTAAAACAGCAAACTGTGTAGAAGCAGTTGGTTAGCAGGAATAAAAAGAGGAAAACATCATGAATGCTGAGTCAGCATTCAGTCTTAGACCCAAACAAGGTGTTATCATCCTGAGATGGACACACTCGTCTCTTATTTTGTCTTACGTTTGTTAAAAATGATGCAGCAGTAATAGTTCCTCTCATATTTGTAACTAAAGTCAGGATCAGAGTTTTACCTGTTAGAAGTTTAAACAAAAATACAGTAAAATGTTCGTTACTCTCTGGTTTTGTTTGTCTTTAAATCTGTTTCCCGCAGAGTTTTAATGTCCTGAAAACATTATTCAGGAAATTTCTTGCCTGTAACACTAAAGATGTGTGACTTTCCCTCTAAAATGATTTGTTTCTGCGCCTCCTTACAGAACAAGGAGCTTCTGTACCAAAAACTGAAGGGTGGACCAAAAAGAAGAAAAAGGGTATGATGTTTGATTGCCTTTTTTTCTTTTCCTGTTTGATTACGTCTAAATAAAACCAAATAAGCATCACTTAAACAGAGTAAATATATATATTATATGCGCTGATTCCTTTTGGACCTATATTAGTACTTCATGAATGTGTATTTTTATATATTTGACGCTTCTGTCCACAGAGTGTCAACCCATACTTACTGGGCCAGAGGCTCGACAACGTAGTTGCTAAGAAATCCGTTCCCCACTTCCCCGAGGAAGAGGAGGAGAAAGCCCCGACCGCCCCAGCTCCCAGCAAACCTACAACCTAAACTCCTCCAACTCTTAGTTCTTCGCATCACATCGGTGGGATTGGGTCAAGTGTTGAATGTTTTACAGCTTTATTTAAATATATATAAACCGGAGCAGATCTTTGTTTGTGATTCGTCTGCCGTTTATTCCCGACATGTTGCATGAGAGGACTCAGCTGAGACGTCTCAGTGAAAAAGGGAAAGGTCACATTTTCCTTAAAGGAGTTATTTTTTATTTTTGAGCCTCGGAGCGTTAATTGGAGTTTGTCTTATAAATAAATTTGAGCAGAAATTAAATGTAGAATAAGAGTCAAAATCCAGACGTAATCTCCAGAGGGAAAACAGCTTTAACTTTATGAATAAAAACTTTTTTTTTTTTTTTTTTAAAGATCAAGCGTTTAAAGCCTGCTGGAGAGTTTGTTCATTCACAATAACAAAATGTAAGTTCTTAAATCCAGAATATTAAAATGTGAGGTTTAAACCCGCAGCTGTAAAAAGATAAACTGAATGTTAAATCGTAAAGTTCTGTTAATCAGTTTCACCGTCCAGTTTTTGTGTGCCGTCACTTGCCTGTTATATCAAGAATTCATATCCTTAAAGTAATGATTAATAGCACATCTTTGTTTGTTTGAAGGAATGATTGTGGACTGTTTCCTGCAGCAGCAGCAGGGAGTCTCTGCAGACTCCTCTTATCTTGTTTACCACATCTTGTCAAAATGTTTGTGTTCTGTTTTTGTTCTGTGAAGTCAAATAAACGATTTATCTGCATTGACAAACTCTGCTGGTCTGTTTTTTTTCAAGTTCTCAGACTGATAAGGTGAGGATCTGGGTTTTGGGGGTGGGCGGGTTCTGCTGCTGAAACTGAAGACCTGATGGAGACGTTGGTGAAGACGCTTCAGAAGACGCGGAGCTTCAGGGTGAAACTCACCCTGTTACTGTGACAGGATAAAGGCTTCCAGTGAGGGGCTGTTACACCCAGCAGGTAAATCAACTACCAGCTGCATATTTTGCTTCCTGAAATCAAACAAC
This sequence comes from Kryptolebias marmoratus, assembly GCF_001649575.2. NCBI lineage: Eukaryota > Metazoa > Chordata > Actinopteri > Cyprinodontiformes > Rivulidae > Kryptolebias > Kryptolebias marmoratus. The sequence goes on from NC_051448.1 coordinate 4,957,706, forward strand.
CTTGTGTTTAGGAGAAAAACGCTCCACGTGCGCATTTGCTTTCATGGGTAATTCGTGCGTAAAAGCTGCGCGTAAAACCCTCTCCGTCGGTGACATACTCCTCCGATGTTTCCCTTTCAGGTTCAACGATGCCGTCCCCCTCAGTGCTGATCTTTGCCACAGTCTGGGCTCTGCTGCAGTCCCCGCCGAGCAGCGCGGAGCCGGGGACATTTCAAGGCAAGTTCAACCCGAACGAGTCGGAGGGGTGTCTCCTGCCGCCCATCGGCGGGCTTCTCTCCCGCGGAGCTGGCTCCGTGGCCTCCACGGACGAGGTGCTGGAGTCCAGCCAGGAGGCGCTGCTCGTCACGGAGCGCCGGTACCTGCGGCTGGACTGGTGCAAGACGCAGCCGCTGAAGCAGACCATCCGGGAGGACGGCTGCCTGAGCCGAACCATCATCAACCGCTTCTGCTACGGCCAGTGCAACTCCTTCTACATCCCGCGGCACACGTACCAGGAGGGGGGCGTGTTCCAGTCCTGCTCGGCCTGCAAACCCAAAACCTTCAGCACCGTCACGTACACGCTCTTCTGTCCGGGGCAGACGCCCAGCACGCGGAGGAAGCGGGTCCAGCGCGTGAAGCAGTGCCGCTGCGCGACAGTTAAAACGGAATGAAGGGAACGAAACGGACTGAGGAGAAATGTGAGGAACTTGTCTGAAAAAATAAATAATTAGACACGAGACTCGTTCAGGAGCCCAGCTGCTCTCTAGCTTGACCCAAAGGTAAAAAGTAATCATTCTTATTCCAAAGAGTCAGACATTGTTTTCATAAATTTCACCTTCAGAGGATTGTTGGCACATGTGTTTGTGATGTTCCCAAAGAGTTTCCTTCCAGTGGAATGATTTTTCATGACATGCAGGCTGATGGATAGTTTGGCTGTTTCCACTGTGTGGGATTTTAATCTGAACATAGCAACATTTTCTTCTTTTTATTTGATATTCACGTTTTAAACTTCACTGCTGATTGCTTCTTGATTTGACAGCTAATTAGTAAATTACGTATTCCTACAATACCTGTAAATAAAACCACAATCAAGAGACCCCAACACATCTTACTGATCTGATCAGTGTTTGTGGGTGAATGTAAGACCGTCAGAAAAAAAGGAAAGAATTGATGCAAAATGATGATTTTAATTTAGGAAATAATAGTTTATTATTTAAATCTTTACATTTTATGTAACAAACTACAAAGCTGTTAAGAGTGAGTATTTTGAAAGCGTATAACTCTGACACTTTGGTTTGGTTCCGGATCTGGTTCCGTTCTGGTCCAGCTTTGTGAGGATAATTCTTTCATTCCGTCGCTGCAGAATGTACCGTTATCCTTACTCCGGAGTTTTTTAAGTTGTGGGCGTGTTGGCTTCTTTCTGACGCAGTCGCTCTTTCTGTCGGGGGTAAAATAATGGATTACACGCACAGCTGAGCCAACTTGTTCCATATTCTTTGTCACTGGCAATATTTCATTCAAACGGTGCTTTTGCTGCAATAAATCACCTAAATCCAGTCTTACCAGGCTGTTGGGGTTGATCTTTCTCGTCTCCACCTTCTTCTCTCCTGTGATCCTCTTCACTAACAGCTGAGCTTCTTTTAACCTGTTGTTTCAGAACCGTCAATCAAACTGGAGCATTTAGAAAAGCAAATATCTAACAAGACGGTGTTCAATTATTCATTAAGATGAGACACGAACAGTGAAAATGATCAAGAAAGATAATGTTTCAGCCATGACAGTTTCAGAATACATAAATTACTCATCTTTTTTTGTTTCCAAACTACTCAGGATTATTACTGCCTGTAAACGAGGAGGTTAGGACACTTTGGTTGGTCTCGACTTTAAAAATACTTCCATAAAAGACTCCGAGGCAACACCAGATTCTCTTGGAAGAAAAGGGATGATTGCCCGACAGCCGTATGAGGCACAAATTGGTGAAATGGTGATGTCATAAAGTGTTACCACCTGGTTCAGTGCAGTGGTTTTCAAAGCTGGGGTCGGGGCCCCAGTGTGGGCTGTAAAACACCAAGTGGGGGGCTGGAACTTTAAAAATAATCACCAATAGCATATTTAGTCTGGACTATTACAAAGAGAAAGAATAAATAATATGAGGGCTGACAGAGTTCTTAAAAAACAGTCGTCCCTGCAGCTTTTATTTTGTGGGTCTGACGCTGAGACGTTTGTTGGTACAGTGGATAATTTTCTTAAATTCTGCACTGAAAAGTTCGGCCCACAGAGCCGTTCTCTACCTTTCTTTTGAGATGTTCTTGTTCTCTCTCTTCCACCTGGCCTTGAAATCAGCGCAGAACTCGAACCAGAGCATGAAGAGGTGTCCGGACGTCGCCTCCTTTTCTCCCGGTTTGGGGTTCAGGCCGAAGTACAGAACCACGTCCTGGAAACTGAACGCAAAGAGAACAAGAAGAGCAAAGTGGAAACGTGAGGTTTCAGTTAAACATTAGTGCTCGATCTAACACCATTACCTGTTTAATCTAACCTGTTATTAAAGCTTAATACACCTGCAGGTTTGGAGTGTTGAACAGTGATTGTGTGTGTTGGATTTATTGTATTCAGTTTGATATTTTGTTGTGAATTGGTGCAAAATAAACTAAATAAACTAAAAAACAATGATTTTGTTGAACTTGCTGCTAACTGGTTTCTCGTGAGCGAAAAACAACTTTACTGAGGAAAAAAAGGTCAGAAACAGATGTAAACCAAAAAAGGCTAAATTTGAATTGATGAAAAACAATCAGAGTCACAGAAAATATGGAAAAATAAGTGAATAACTGGAAAGATGACATCAAATGATCAAGAAGAAAGTAATGGAACGAGATTATCAGTGATGACAGAGATGTAAATGAAATGATTTTCCTAAAATCAAAAGATTCAGAAGAATAAAAAGTTAAACAGCTAACCGAAAACGCTGTAAGCATTCCGAAAAGCAAAAACACAAGAACTGTTTCAGTGAAAACAACATGCACGGTTTAAATGCTGCAGGAGAAATCTGAACGAAATGTTGAGAAAACAAAAGTAAAGTTAGGAAAAGAGGAAAAGATGGGAGCAGATGGGAGCAGATGGGAATTAGAAAATGGGGGAAAATGCACAACAGGGATGATATTACCACTGAGCCCTCCCGTCTAATGAGTGTTTTTAAATCATGGTAGAGGACAGAGAAAACGGTGCTTTTAAAGTAAAACCACCAAACATTGCATCAACAGTTTGATTTCCCACCTTTTCTGGACGTTCATCAGCTGAGAGGAAGCTTCTGCGTGCTCCTTTTGTGCTGCAAAGAAACAAAAAGGAAATGTTTTACTTGGATTCTCCCTGCGGAGAATCAGTGGATTTAAAAAGCTGAAGGAACCAGTGAGGAGACACTGGAGGACGAGGACCTCCTGTGGTGGAGCCAGACGATCTTTAAAAACATTAATTACACGTTCATTTATTCAACAAAGGAGCAAAGCGTTTCTAACACAGTAACAGGTGTGCTGCTTGTCATCCGCCTGGCAATCTGGGAATGTTTAGAGGATTGGTTTCAGACTCCAGAAAAATGCTCAGGACAGGAAATTCTGAAAAAAAAAAAAAGAGTTATGGTTTGGTTTTATTCTGATGCAGGTTCATGAAATAAAGACAAACTCTTTGCTGCAGACGAGCTCAAGAGAACAGGAGGAGAATCAGGTTTTCTCTTTGCATTGCTGCCTCACTGCACCGTTTTTAGATCCCGAGCAAAAACCAGTTTACAAGCATGTTGCTGTTTAATATTTCTGAGCAGTGAAACAGGAAAGTCTGAAAGTCTGCCTGATCCCTATCTTCTTGTCTAGTCTTTACTCTGAATCAATCCTGTCTGTCTCACACACACACACACACGCACACACACACACACACACCAAAACCTCCTCAGCTTTAGGGCAGATGATGACAAACATCATTAGATGAGTTCGAGCTTTGAAGGATTAACAATAGTCTTTAGAGCGGCAGAAACTAACTATATTTTGAAACTATCTAAATGAAATAAAAGATCAAAGACATGAATAAGATTTACAAAAAAAGAAAATAAAGAAATAAATCACACACACGGGCAAGTAATCGTGAAGAAAAAGAAGATTCTCCCTCTCCTCAAAAAGTAAACAAATAAAACAGCAGGTTTACTGAAACGAGACGTTCAAGTATCAAGAAAGGAACAAAACAAAAAAATCTGACAGGTAATCAGAATGAAAATTTAAAAAATCAGTGCAAATTACCAAAAAGACCAGAAGCTATGTGAAAAAAAGAAGCCACTGTAACCAAAACAGCCGACAAAATATGACCAAACTAAAACAAGGTGACCCAAAATAAAATATGGGAGAAAATGAACTAAAATGAGATGATAAATGACCAAAAATACTCACGAATCATTGAGAAGTTACTGACAGAGTTCAAACAAATCTGCAAAGACTTTCATTCTCTCGAACTGATCTAATCTGACCCGGAGAAGAAGGTTTAAAATAATTTATAAGAGGAATAAAGGAGCAAACAGACTGGCTGTAATATGTTAGATCAGATGAACCACGAGTCTTAAAAACATGAAAATAATCACCCGAGTGAAGAGAGAGTGAAGCGTTACCTGAGCTCTGCAAACTATTCTTACACATTATTTCTGAGACATTTGTAAGAAGAAATGTAACATCGAGGAGCTCCAGGATGAAGTTTCTCACCGGTGAGAAGGAAAACCTCCATCTTGTCCTTGAACGGCTGCAGGTGCTCTTCAGGAGAGTCCGAACAGACTTCCTGCACGTTTTTCTCACAGTCTGAGGAACACAAACAACAGGAATAAATAAAAAAATAAGCATTTAGGATGAAACGATTAAAATAAATCAATTTTAATCAATAATCCTGAAACAGCAGGCAGCTTCAGCTTCAGGTTTTATGTTTTGTTTCAGCCTCAAACTTTAAAATTACTGTTTTAATTTGTGAAGATCACAAAAATCATCTGGTTTGCTTGTCTGGATTTTATATTTAGGACTAAAGTTGTTAATTTTTACACTCATAAGTATTTTAAAATAATTTTAAAGACCTTTTTATGACTATATAAATACAGTTCTCCGATCATGAACCTTTTTCTAGAGGGTTTAATCAAATTAGTTTATCTAAATGACCAAGCTGAGCTGAAAAAGCTGGTTTAAAATGTTAACAATGTTTTTTGTTATGAAATCATAAACTTCCTCGTTTTGTGGATGTTGCTGATTTTTTTTGCCAAAGATGGCGTCGAGACCCGAAAAATAGCAACTTAGGGGTCCTGAGATCATCAGAAAGATCGTTTCTATGTGCATGTTTTTACTGTGGTTGTCACAAAGGATGAAAACAATATCCAGAAATTTAAAAAGTAATATAATATGAGCTATTTGTGTTGTCATAATGACTCGTTTATTTACTGTTTCAGAGAAGTTTGTAGAGTTTGTAGCTTTGTTGTTATTCTGGAGGTCAGATCTGACAGAAACATGTAACTTTAAAGTTCTTATTTGGCATTTTTCTTTAATTTAAACATGTTTTTTAAAGCCTGTTATGTGTTTTCTTTTATATAGTCACTGCTTTGGTGTTTATTAATTCAATTTATGTCAAAAACCTTCACACATTTGTAACGAACCAAAGTATTTCTGTTAATTATTGTGCAAAATAATGACCCAAATGCACAACAAAGACCTCCAGTTCAAAGCATTTCTTTGATTTTAATCATGTAGAATATGTAAGTGATGCAGTTTTTTAAGTAAACTGGGTTCATGGTTCGAGGAGACGCGGAGATAAAAGACAAATGAGCAGCTCCACCTGGGCCTCGCTCAGATCCCGCTCACTGAGATTCATTCAAAGATGGTGGCGCTCCCTCTCCGTCCTCCTCTGCTCTGCGTCCAATCAGCGGATCAGAGGAGCCAGTCTGCAGAGCCAGTCATAATAGAGCCGAGGCCCCGGGGACCCCCCTCCTGCCATCTCTCAGATAAGATTACAAAAGAATACTGTTTTCATTTGGGATTTGTGTAAACTGTTGAGACGGGTATCTCTCAGAGCATTGTGTGAGGAGCCTTTCTTTTTGTTCCTTTTTGTTTTTTTCTCTTCTTTGTCTGGACCAAAGTTTGCTTATTTCAGACCGAAGAGGGTCACGTAAACACGGAGCTCGGCAGAAACACAAACCGTGGTGGTTTTGTTTCACACTGAGGGATGGATGCCTTCATGAAGAGGTTCTGGGGTTTTCACAATGATTGTTCCTCTCATTAATCAAACGATTACCTCCAGCAGGAAAACAAAACGTCAGATATCAGCTACACAAAACAGCACATAAAGACAACACAAGGTTGCTTTAAAATCTCTAAGCATGCTTCCAATGATCAGATTTATGATTTTGTATTTTGTCTTTAGCAGGAAGGTTGCAGGATGTCTTCCTGACCCGGGGCCTTTCTGGGTGGAGTTTACATGCTCTCCCTGAGCTCATGTTGGGTTTTTACTCCGGGTTCTCCAGTTTCCTCCCACAGACCAAAAACATGCATGTCAGGTTAATTGGTAACTCTTAAATTGTGCCTAGGTGTGAGTGAGAGGGTGAATGGTTGTCTCGTGTCCCTGCGATGGACTTGCGACCTGTCCAGGGCGTCCCCTGCCTCTGATGGAGACAGACACCAGCTCCCAGAAAGGTGAAGCTGGCGAAGAAAATGGATGGATGGATTTTAGCGGGACACGAAGCACAGCTTGATCTCGTGCAGGCAAGGATTCGTGCACAGCAAACACTCTTACTAGTAACCCATTTTTACCACTTTTTGCCTAACTAGTTGGAGCAGAAGTCATACTAGTCAGCAATTTTTCCACATTAGTAGCACTAAAGTCCCAATTAATGAGATGACTGGACTAAACTAGTCAACTGCTGCGTCGTAAAAGTTAACCAGTCAACACAATTTATGCATACTAGTTGGCTAGTTAACAAATTAGGCACACTAGTCGACAAGTTGGTATTTTTTAGCTGCATTGATTAACTAGTAAGGATCAAAACATATCAACTAGTGAGCATTTTAGTGTTTACTGTTAGGATGTGAGTTTTTGTATTATGTTTTATCTTCATATTTCAGTTCGAGTTTATTGTTTGTTATTTAGTTGTCTCTTCCCTGTGCCTCAGCCACCATTCACTTCTCCTCAGTCACTCTCTCTCTTCCCTTTTCTCACCCATCTACACCTGCCTCTAGCTCCTTAATCATCTCACCTGTGCCCACTTCCACTAATCACCCTCTGCTTTTAAAACCCAGTCACTTTCCACAGTTCCCTGCTGGTTCATTGTCATACTCTTGTCTCCCTGATGTGCTGTCCATTTTTGCTCGTGCCTTATCGTCTCCCAGTGGTTCATCTTTTGTCTCAGGTCTGTTCAGGTTTTGTTTAGTTCGTTAAGGTTTTTGTATTTAGTTTAGGTTTTGCTGCCACGTCAGCCTTTGTTTTTGGGTTTGCCTTTTATTTCTAAATAAATTCGTTGTTTTTTCAACATGAGTCTGCGCTCAGGGTTCGCCTCTTTCCACCCCGTTCATGACATTTACTAGTCTACAAGTTCAAGGTTTTAGGTTGCATTCGACTAGTCAGTCCCTTCAGGATTTTGCGGTCATTTTTTGTGATTGTTGCGACTAAAATGTCTAATTTCACAGGGCATTTTCCTAAAAGTTGCCTTTTTTTTTTTTTACTAAAATCAATAAAAAAACATAACTTTTAATATATAAACCAAAAATACTTCCTAGTTTTGTAAGATAATTCCCAGCAAACATTGACATTCTCAAAAG
>NC_051448.1:4965608-4994258 GCF_001649575.2 Kryptolebias marmoratus
GTCTGCAGCTCTCCTCACATGTTTTGCAGAAACAAAGTGTTTGTCGATGCGTTTATGTTCCATGATTACACTGCAGGACGTGCAAAACAGCTTCCCCCCCCACTCTCCTGCAGCTGGGGAGGAAATTGTTTTGCGACCGTAGTGAAGTTAGTTTTAAGTTGGATATTCGCGCTCCGCGGAGTTAGCGGCGTCTAGCTCACGGCTGACCCGAAACAGGAATGCTATCCAACATCCAACTTCAAACTAACTTCACTGCGGTCCTTTGCTGAAATCTTTGTGGGCAAATGTGAAGCATTAGCGCACATTTTGGCTTCGGTCGCTGCTCCTGCACGCTCCCGGCATTCTTATGTTAACAGGAAGTGACGTCATGTGTCTTCTTCATGAGTTATTTGGGTAACGTTGCGGGAAAGTTGCGATTTCACGGGGTTTGCTTGATTTTGCGTTAATAGTTGCGATCGCAACATTGCGAAATCCTGGAGGGTCTGACTAGTGCACAAGTTTGACAGTCAGTTGTTGACTAGTAAGCTGACTAGATAACATGTAAGTTTTTTTTATGCTCACTAGTTAACTTGTACAATAAAGTTGTCAACTAGTTTGGTCCAGCTGTCCCCTAGTGTGCTAAAAGGTTAACAAGTTGGGACTTTCAGGCTTCTAATGTGACCTCTGCACCGACTAGTTGGCACAAAAGTGTTACTAATTGAACTAGTGTGACCAACTAGTGCAGAGTAGCCACTAACTAGTGGGTGAAACTAGTGACTGGATGTCAAGGATGTTGAATAAATACACAAACAGCTTGCCGTACAGGACATAAAACAATTGAATGAGTGTGTGTACAGATTATGTGTAAAAATATTAAACGTTACAGTAAATAAGCAAATTCTTTTCATGGAGTCTTGATATGTGACTCATGAGAAACTGAACCACAAAAAGAGAGTCCAAATCAGGCATGAGGGCAGTTCAAACACGCTGAACAAAAGGAAGCTGCGACTGGAGATCTAGATTATGCCGTAGTTTGGGTGGATGGGCCGATAAGACAAAGCTGTGCTGAGAGGTAAAGAAAGCTATCTGTGGGACACATCTGAGGGCCACATGGGTGCCCAGGTGATACAGCCCAGCTGGTTAAGCATCTCCCTGCAGGAGATCCAGCTGATACCGGAGGTCTGGAGATTACATAAGCAGAACGCTACAGTCTCCCTGCGCTGGCGACATGGGCACAGAGGCACAACAATGGGAGATCTGATGGGCAGAGGGATTAGAAGCTGGATCTGAAAGGCGCCAGGCCGGTGTATCAGCAGCAAGACTCCTGCTAGTCGCTGACACATGCACACATGAGCTGAAGTGCACGTAAGGCCACAACAACTCACTCGCTCATAATCGCACACATGCACTGCAAGAATTGTCTCCAGAGCTGGCTGGCATACAGAATGGCGTCATGAGGGCACACTGGTGGAGAAGAAGGACGAGAGGAAATCTTTTGTTTTAGGACCTCAGCTAACACGGTTACAGATTCAGGCTTCCAGCCCGGAGCATAAACAGCATAACAGTTACTGAGTGGCAGGGGCCAGAAAACCAGGGGGGTGAGGTTTTAGGGGGAAAAGGGGGGACGTCAATGGGAAAAAGATGCCAGACTGTGTCGAAGTTTGGGAACCTCTTGAAAGCAACCAAAGGAAAGCACGGAGATAAAGTTACTCAGGGTGGATTTGATTTTTAAAACAAAAACACACAACATGACCACAATCCGAGACCACTGCTGGTCAACCAGGAGGTTCCACTTCTCATGCTTTGAAAGAACGTCTGCAATCGTCTAACGTCGCCACGGTTTTGTTTTAGCTTTTTTAAAATTTTTTTACATCAACAATTAAAAGAGACATTACTGTGGTGTCACATACGTGTCAGGTCTCGTTTGAGCTGCTTTAGATCTCTGCTGAGGTCATCGAACTTGACCTGTGCTGCCACAAAGACGTCCTGAGGTTCAGGGAGAGGAAACACGCTCTTATCTGTGCCGGCATTCTGGTGAAATATAAAAAAAAATAGGTGCTTCTAAGTTTTATGACAGCCAGCTTCCTGAAATCCATCTTAACCAATAATGAAATAACAAATGTAAACATGTTTAAGTGCTTTTAATGTGTTTTTGTCCATTTTAACTTTGACAAACACATAGAAGCATTTAAATGTTAATCAGCTGACAGGATTAAAAGTTTTGTGTTTGTGTAGGTTAATCTTATCCCTTAAAATTTTTCAATGACTTTTTATTTAGTACCTTGTCCACGTTATGCAGGTAGTACGACACGACATAGTCCACCAGGCTGATCCGATTGTCCTGACAGGAAATACAAGAAACCACATCAAACTTTAAAACCAGTCTGAAGTGAAGCCTTGTTTGCAGAGTTTGACTAATTTCCATTTTTTTCTCTCTGTCCACAAAAATGATTGAAAATCTGTCTGTTTGAAAGCGTCTATTTGAAGCAAAGCCATGTAGCAATAAGGCCTACAAGTTGTGTGTGATATAGTTTATTTTGTTTTATTTTTTAAAAGTGACCTAAATGTTTCTGTGTAACCTTTGTGAAACAATTACTAGTGTAGTGGCGAGTTATCACCAGCAGAGGGCGCGCAACTCCGGTGTTTAAAGGTCAAAGGGCACGCATGCGTCGTTTCACTTCCTGTTAAGATTCTCCAAGACGACCGGGTACATCGGAGGATAACCCATGGTATAAACGTTGCAAAAATAATTCTTACAGTTCAGATTAATTATCCTAATCGTTTCTAACAACGTGTACTCTTGTCTTAGTTTGATTATGAGCGGAACCGAGATTGTTTCCGCATATTTTTAAATGTTTGGAAATGCTGGCGAGTTACGCTACGTGCTAATGCTAACTTTTAGCACCTTTGAATAAATTCTATGTAATGCTTGCTGTTTAATCCAAGATGCTTTTCATAAAAACAGTCGGGTTTATGACAGAGGTTTTCTACGTTCTGGACGTGCTTTGTACACTTTTGTTTTATAAAACAGATTGTTAAAGATGATGAAGCTAATCGCTATGCTAACACAAGCTTGGCTAATAATGGGCGTCGCAAACGGAAGCATCAGACATGTTAGCATGAAAATCATTTCATGTTTTAAACCAGTTTAGTTTTTTGTTTTGCATTTTTTTAGGCGATTCAATTTATTTGTTAACATCGCAGTGATGTGATTGTAATAGTAATTTATGTTGTGAAATATAATCTGTATTGCTGTTAGGTTTTAATCTTAGTTATTGGTTTTATTGTTGTTTGGTATTAACCTTAGTTACCGATTATAATTTCATAAGACTGCTCTAAATGAGTAATCAAAGCTTTTACATTTTATATAGAAACGGAGTATAATAATAACTTAATAATTTTCCTGATTTCTCATTCATTTCTTTCTTTTCCCTTCACTGGATTGAATCTGGAAGACCCTGTCATGGTGAGGACAGCCCAGAGAAACTACGGATGGTTGTGAGAGTCATGTGGTCAACTGATGGATTGTTCACAGATTACTGATCAGCCATTCATTCATTCATTCTTTGGACGCCAGGTAAGAATTTGGACACACTCTGAGCTCTACCTGGGTAGCAGTAAGGACACATACTCCACTTAAAAACACAAAAAACCCTTAACTTAAAGGGTAATTTCACACAAAGGATGTCTCATTTGCTTTTTAATTATTATTTTAATAAAGGAGCTCAAATTTGTTTTATTATACACGAGTAATTAATGCTTATGCATTTGTTGATGGTTATTAGGAACTTGTCAACTTCTTGTAAATTTTTGACATGTTGCTCCTTAAACCTAAATGTTTGTCTTCATTAGTCTGCTGTTATTAGAAGCTCTTCATTTTTTATTAATCAGTCCTGCATAAAGGAACGTGTTCTTTACTTTTAAATCATGTTTGGTTAGTGTCTGCTAAGTAAATAATAACTATTTTAGTTTATTCAGCTCATTTAAAAGAAGCTTATTCAACTCTAAAACCTCTATTTCATTCAAATATTATTAAGAACAGAGACAAGAATGCTTCCAAATGGCTATAAATGAGTCCCTTGAGGTTATTCTGCTGTGTCCTCTACATAAAATATCTTGGTCTTGTTTATCTCTTGTTTTCTGCTTCATATAATTGATCGGTAATATCCCAACAAAACTGTTCCTGCAGGCCTGTATGCTGTCTTCAGGCTCTATAAAAACACCAGAATTTAAGTTGTGTCATCGCAGGGAAAATGAACTGCAGTTACCTCACCTTGCTTTTGACGTCCTTTAGTTTGGGGAGGATTTCCATCCCAAAGCCGTCGGCCTGACCTCTGACCCTGCTGCCTCCGTTCATGTGGTTCCCCAGCGCCAACACCAGTCCTATCACCTCCCTGACACTGTTGCTTTCCAGCAGAACCTTAAAGCAGAACATGCCTTATGTAATAAATATCTTGTTGGAGGTTCGTGTGATGGCTCGGATGCCTCGGTTCTTACATGTTTAGTTTTACCTTGCATACAGAGGAGACCGAGTTGAGCTTGCGTTTAATGGTGGCAATCCCGTCGGTGAAGGTTGACTTGAAAATCATACACCAAGCTCTGCCGGCAAAGTCCGGGATCTGAGACAGCTCATACAGGAACCTAGAGAACAGTCACAGTAGTTACCTCAGATATGATTTTATAACCCATCGTGTTAAACTCATCCTGTCTGTCAAAATACTGACTGCTCAGGTTTGTCCAGCAGTTTAACTTCCTCTTCCTCTGACGTCTCGTAGTGTTTTCTGATCTTCTCCAGCTCTTCTGGTTGTGCCCTCTGACAAAGTGAAAATCGCATATATATATATATATATATATATATATATATATATATATATATATATATATATATATATAAAAATGTTTTTTGTAGTTGTAGATGTGGTTAAAATAGAGTCAATGTTTTAGAGTAATACGTACATTTTCATATAGTGCCTCAATGGCCTCCAGGTCCACCACAGAATGATCCACTGTCAGTACGGCTGGAAGTATAAATGTTCACACTATATGCAAAATGTCTGATATTACTATAAAGCAGTTTTTGAATTCAGTCAGACTTTATAAAATATGAGCTAGCATAACACAAATTGGTATAAAAGTTGCTTTTTTATGATATTATTTAGATACCTTAATCGTGTATTCTTAGGTTATTGGGTTAATAGGGTCGTTCTCCAAGTGCCATTATTATGGCAGACTTTAAAAACATCTGTACAGGCTTACAAGCTTTTATTCCTACCCCAGAACTGTCTTACCCTTAACCCTGGTTGAAGGGAAGCGGTTTTTATTTCTGTAGCACATTTAAAAACAAGGCTGACTGGAGTGCTTTACAAGTTGGTTAAAAACAAACAGGAGGAGCCATCAATAAAACCACAAATAGAGTAAAATGGACTAAAAACAAACTAAAGCGAGGAAGCACCACAGCATAAAAGACCTGATAGAACTCAAACCCAGCTCAGAATAAAAGCCAATGTAAAAAGCAGGAATTAGGACCGTATAGACCTTTGGTGCCTAATCCTGGTCCTGGAGGGCCACTATCCTGCTTGTTTTACGCGTTTCTCTGCCTTATTTGAATGACTGAGTGATTAACAGGCTTCTGCAGAACTTGAAGAGCAGGGAAATAACTAAAACATGCAGGATAGTGGCCCTTGAGGACCAAGACTGGGCACTGCTGACATGGACTGTGCTGTTTGAATATTAAGGGGCTGATTGTTCCAGAGTTTGGGGGATGCCACGGCAAAAGCCCGATCCTTTCTGCGCTTTATTTTACCCCTCGGCTGCGTTAAAAGTATCTCTTTTGTGGATATAAGTCAAGCAGTCGTTTCTGGTGTAACTGTCCTGACGGGAAACCTCTTCCCACCCGGCTGGTTTCTCGTTGCGACGTTCGCCTCACCTTGCTGAATGTCTTTCATCTCCAGGTGGAGGCTGGATATGAGGATGCCCACAGCCTGAGAGCGCTTACCGTCCAGCAGCTTAATGATCTGAAACACACGCGGTTACCGTGACTACCGTGCCATCAGGAACCATTAGCAGGTCATGAGTGAGTCAAACAAACACGGGTCACACTACACGCAGTTTACAAGTTTCAACCATAATCCATGAAATGTTTTTAATTGGCTTCTAACTGACTGGAACTGCGCGGCGTTCTAATAATGATTTTCTGTCTTTATGATGTAAAGATAAAGGATTATAGCTTGAAGACAGGAAAATGGCTTTTCTAAAAGAAAGCGTTAATTAGAAACGACTGAAAAATGTTCTGCTGCACAGAAAAGATAAATCTTAGTAGATTTAAGTGAAATAAACGATGAAACATGAAGGTACTTTTGAATCCTGTACCAGTTTTATTGAGGACTAAACCTCTAATGCTCCCGATAAAACACAAAGCCGTTGGCTCCCTCTGGTGGAAAAAGGACTTCATCATAAATAAACCGGACTACAGAATCTGATTTGTGTTTAACGCGGCGCTGACGTGTCGTTTCTTACCTTCCTGGCTTTAGCTTTCTTCTCGTAAGCCTCAGACAGCGGCTTTCTTTTAGTTTTTGTGGCGCTTTTAGCAAAGAGATCCTCGAACTCGGTGGCGTTGATTATCCTTGGTTCGTCTAAGATGCTCCACAGTGACTTGTTGCTGAGAGGGAAACATAATTAAATGGTCTTAATTATCTCTGGAATAGCATCTTAGCAATGTGTCAAAATATTAATCTGTTTGTTGGAATGAGATGTTATTAAACGGGTTTTATTAACCTTGTTGTTAAATCATACGCTCTAAATAAATTAATTCACTTCTGTGCCGTTTGTTCTTGTTTTTGTTGGAGTTTAATGATACAGTTTAAAGTAAAACCTCTTTATTAATCTGCAGATTATAATCTCTTTGAATCATTGTTCATGACGAAACAAAACTATATTTTCTTAAAAATGTCTTAAACCAGTTTATTAAAAAAAACATAACCAAATGAACATTATTAAACTCTTTACAGACATTTTAATTCTATATTAATATAAAATCTGATGGAGCCGTCCTGATTTCTATAAGTTTAGTGAAGAAATGAAGCTTCATCAAATAATCTGTTATTAAAAGTTCTTCATCTGATTTAATTTACTTTATCTCTTATTTTATTGTGGCTGTATGGAAAAGTTTTAAACATTTCATTTAAAAGGTAGATCTTGTGGGGAAATAATGTGTTTTGTGTCTAAAATAATGTAAACTAATCTGGATTACTTTTTTCATAATAACAGAAACTTATCAGGATAATCATTTCAGCTCCAGTCTTTATGTCAACATTTTCTTTTATAAATTTAAAAAGTAATTTAACTGTAATTTATAAGAAATAATGTCTCTTTTCTTCTGTTTTAAACTTAACCTTAAAATCTGAAAATTATTTAAATTCTGGAGTGATTAGGCTTCTGTCTCTGTTAGTTAAAACCCTGCATCAACTTTATAAACAGGTTTACTTTTTTTATTTTTTAACAGATTTAGGCAACTTTTCCTCTGAATTTTCCATGAAAATAAGTTTCATTAACATATCCTGTACCGTTCGTATTTAAATGAGCATTTTAGGCCTTTTTAAGAAGCTCCTTTAAGTTCATTTAATGCCTGAGAAACGGTACGTCTGCAGATAATGATTGTTTAAGTTTCTGTTTTACGATCCTGATCCAACCTACTTGTCCTCCTGGATCTGGATCCTGGTCCAGTAAAGAGGCTTCATGGGTCGGGAAGGCTCCACCGCTGGTTTCCTGGGGGGTTTGTCAAGAATGAGACCTCCAGCCGGCGGAGGAGGTGGANGGAGGCGGGGGAGGAGGAAGGGAGGGTGTTGTGGTCTGAGGAGGCGCTCCTGAGTCTCCGGGAGCTGAAGAGGAGGACACATTGACGCTGTCGTCCCTCTGACCGGCCAGGCTGAGACCGATGGACGCCATGTCCAGCCTTTTTGGGGCCGCCTTCAGCCGGGTCCTCCTGGACTCCTCCTCTCCCTCGGGACGCTCCCCGAAGGGCTCTCCGTCGGTTTGGACGCCAACAGCGCGCAAAGATTTGTGCAAGAATTCGTCCGCTGTGGACACGGCGGCGTCCCTCCGTTGTCCCTGAGTCCAGACCTGGCAGAGTTTGTCCTGCAGCTCAGCCAGGATGATCTCCAGATGAGAGACGTTGTTTTTGTTGTCCTCCCTCAGCGTGGACAGCTGCAGCTCGTAATTCCTCTGAAAACAAATGTAGTGAAGGTTTAGCAGCACGGAGGCCGTTCTGAATGACGATGACAAATAAAAGTTTAGATTTGGTCCATCTAAAGGCTTTCACAGACTCAATAAATGTACTTCTATGCAAACATACCACGTGATTTACCAGCTAAAAAATGTGGGACAAAACGCTGCTATAGTCAAGAAAGCCATCAGATCGTCCCACTGAGAGGGACACGAGTATCTGAACCAAGTCCAAAAGTTTCCTATCGTTTTCTGAGCAGTTTCCCTTTATCTTGTCGGGGAAACAACCTGAAGTTAAAAGGGATGGAACGGCTCACTCTTTAATTTATTTCAAATTATTTCTACAAAACCAATTCCTGACTGAAGCTGTCCTAAAATGAGCTCAGTTTCTTTAATGTTCACGGCTCATCTTTAAGGGACTTACACAAGTTGGATTGATTTTACTCCAGATTTTAAAAGACCTTTTATTAAAGTTTGCTCTCATCTTTATTTCAGGAACAAGGATAGGAACATGATTATATAATAATGAAAACTAAACGTTTAAACTGACCTGTAGCGTCTCCAGCTCGTCTTTGCATTCTCTCTTCAGCTGCAGCAGAGCAGCCTGGTGCTCTGAGAGGAAACAAGTCAAAACAGCTTCATTTATTCAACTGATGTCCAAGAATGGGCTTTCTTTATAACATATTGCTGTTTAAAAGCAGTGTCACATTAAGGACATTTAGAATTAGGCCATGTTTTGTGTTGTAATAATAATAAATATTTTATTTCAGTTTGAGGCCTCAGTATGTTTGAAAACAAACACCAGGAAGTGAAATTGTTACCAGACGACGGCAGCAAAGCGTCAGATTTAACACGAACTGAGACCCGGAGAGCTTACAGCTGCTGGCTTCTTCAGCAAACAGTTTAAACAAACATTTCTCTGGTGACGGGAGAGTGAAGTTACCGAGAGGTCAATTAGATACGCATGTTTGCCGTCATCCTTCTGACTGTGTTTACAAGGATGTGGGCGTGTTCAAACAGCGTTTTCTAATCAACTGATCCTCTCAGATACCAGCAGAATAAACATTTCAACCTTTTTATCGCATCACTTTTCCCCCTTCTCGATAATAAGACGGGGGAAAAGATGCTAAAATTAATAAACTTCAAAATAAAAGCCTTTAACTTCTCTGAAACTAGTCAGAGCCAAACCACAAAGACTTTTTAAAGAAATGATTTTATGCTTATTTAGTGGTTCATGGTTTTTGTCAGGAGTTTTAGTTTTTTCCTTGTAGGGATTATTGTTGTAGCTCTTATTTTCTGTCTAGAACAGTTTGTCCCTTCAAGGCTTCCCTCCTGAACGGTTCAACATAAAAACTACGAAAAGAAAAATGTGAACACGGAACACCACACGAGATTCAGCAGCAGTTTAAATCAAAGAAATTGTTTATAAATGTGTTGAATGTGTGTGTGATTCCATAAAGTTTTATTTTAACTTTCCTTTTAATCAAGTGAAAGTTTCCAGAGGTTTTAAATAAACTTATATTCATGCCAGATTAGGCATACTAAGAGCAGCCGATCGGCCTCAGTTTATTTCTGTCAGGACTGACGAGTTAATGGCTAGTCTGAGACCAAAGCAGACCAAAGCTCCCGTCGGCAGTTCAGATGAACGTCCATCCGTTTATTAGATTTACAAAGAATTTTATGGTTATTTGCAATTTTACTTTGTTTTGTGCGGCATTAAGGTTTATTAAGCACAATATAATCTCAGCCTTAATTCAGAAGATCTGAACTGTTCCTTTAACCTTTAAAAGCTCAAATAAGGCTCCTTTTTCTTCTAAGTTATAAACTTTTACTTGGAGGTAATGTAAATGATTTAGTCTTTTTTTACAGTTCTTTAGTTTTAAGCTGCTGTCTGCCGTACAACCACTAGGTGGCACAAAAATGTAATATTTCAATCCCAAACAGGTCATTAAACTTTCAACTTGCTTCAGGTGGAGTTGGACAGATGAAGGACACACGGGGTGAAGCTGGGTTTGTTTTCACTTTGATAAATCTGACATAATATCACAAACAATCCCTTCATCTCACTCCCAACTAATTTATTCTGCACATATCTTTTCCTTACAGAGGACAGTTTGTAAATAATTTATTTAATACCCTTAAAACCTAATATTGTGGTGATTTTATCTCAAATATTTTAATTTTTTTGTCAGGATTTTTCTAAGCCTGACAAAAAGTTTTGTTTGTTTCTCAGTTTTTATTTGTTTTTAATGTTCAACAAATAAAACAAATGTTACTTTGTCCCTTACTTGTCCCTTACTTGTTCCAACACTTGGAAAAGTTAAAGATTCGTGTTGGTAGACGAGTCGGTACCTGCTTCGGTGTACTTCAGACCGACTTTTTCCTCCTTTAAAGGCGGCCAGACAGCTTGAAGACGGCCGGGAGTTCTCTCCTCTCCTTCTCCTGGCGGAGAGCTCTCATTCTGACGAGAAATCAACAGAAACTATTAACTTTTTAAAGTTCTTATTATTGTTTCGATGCCTTCAGTGTTTGTGACAGAGAAGCGGCTTGTTTCAACCAATAAGCTCTACTTTTTGTTTACCTTAAAAAGAAAAGATGGTTAAACAGAACTCAGAGGTAACTGTTAGAAATGTTGCGTATATTCTTGTGTCTGATGCTTCCTTACTCTGCCGTCAGATGCATCTTTCTTCTCTGGTGATTTCTTGGAAGTTTTCTCAAAAAACGTCTTCAGCACATCCCTGTCGTTTCTCGTCCTCTTCCTCGTCGCCTCCAGGTCGGCCTTTTCTCCGGAGTCCTTCTTCAGAGGTTTCGGGGTGAAAAAGGCCTTGAAGGCATCGAAAGCTGCCTCTGCGCCGGACACGGGTTTGGGCTGCTCGGCTGACTCCGGAACCTTTGCGTCTTCGTCTCCTCTAGGCTCTTTCTCCTTGTTTTCCTTCGCTCCGGTTGGATTGATTTCGTCCTGGTGTCGTTCGGCTCGCAGATCCGGCTCCTGTTTCTCATCCGGCCTCTTTTCCCGACTCAGAAACTGGGAGACCTGGTCCAGGAAGCCCCCCTGAGCCTTTACCTCGTCCTGTTTCTCAGCAAAAATGGGCTTTTTTACTTCCTGAGATGTCGTCTGGTTCCGAGCCTCGGAGTTCTGCTCGGGCCCGGCGACCCCCTTCCTCAGGACCCTCAGACCGCTGAACAGAGCGGGAGGCTGGGTGGGTTTGTCCCCCGGAGAGAAGGTGGCTCTGGTGAGGGTGGGTCCAGGTGAAACATCCGACACCTGGGCTGCAGATTTGAAGCTGATAGCTGGCAAAATGTTCCTTTGGCTGGAGTCTGGAGACAATTTTTTTTCCTTCTCCTCTTCATCTTTCAGCCATTTCACCTCTTTACCTTCATCTTCCTCCATCACTGGTTTCTGTTCTGTCAGTTTCACGATTATTATGGGATGTTTGGTTTTAATTTGTGTGCCGTTTTCAGACTCTTCAGGTCCTAAATCCACCTCAGGATCCACACCTGTTGCATGTTCTTCAGCGTCATCCTGCTCCATGTTGACTGTCTGAGTAGAATCACAATCTGGGTTTGTGCCGTCAGTGGAAATATGACGACATTTATCCAGCAATGAATCCTCTTCCTCGTTCTTCTTTGCAGCGAAGCTCTTTTTTTCTGAAACCTCTTCGATGTTTACGGCTCTACTTTTCTGCCCTCCTGAGATAAAACCTTTTGTTGTGTCTGTTTCAGTTCCTTCTCCCCCCAAAAATAAATCTCCTAACTGGGTAAAGGTTGTTTCACTTTCCTGAGGCATTATCACGCGAGGTAAGAAGTTTTTACGACCCTTCAGTGTGTTTTTAGGCTTCACATTGCCGTTATATTTGAGATGAACAGTCTGCTCTTTCAGTGTTTTTTCTCCAAGAGGAGAAAAATGTTGGCTGCTTAGCTTGCTTTGAGTTGAAGGTACTCTTCAAAAAGAAAAATGTTCACGTTGATTTTATATATAATAAGAACAATAAAAAGCAATCCAAGACTGTACTATTACTATCTGGGTGACATTAGTGGTTTTACCTTCATGCAACTTTAGGTTTCCGTCAGTAAATAAAAGCAGGAAAAGTTTGAATCATGCCTGAAAATCCAACCTGTTTCTTCTCCAGTTTGTTGAAAATAAACACATTTATTCCTTTTTCGTGCTCCGAAAGCTCCCGCGTGTTAAACTGCACCGGCGAGCAAATTTTTCCAAACCTCCAGAGCTGCGAGCAGCTCTCAGTGACTCAGATGATCTAGCTGCAGGGGAGAAGAAAGCCACAGAGTAATGGAAAAGTTTCCCCCCAAAAAAGAAACCGTCTCCGTGCGTGGCAGCAGCGGATGGAGTGACTCAGTGGAGCCGCACGCCGTTAAAGCTTCAGCCTCTGAGCTCCACCTGGTTTCCTGCTCTGATCCATCGCGGCGCAGACAGAAGGATGTCACCCTGCAGATGGTCTCGGGGTAATTGGAAGCAGATGGTGACTCCGACGACAGCCGGACAGATGGGAGGACACCACACCCAGAGCTGAAGGAGGGTAAACAGGACTTCCAGGGATCGCTCTGCAAACATTTGTCCTGTAAGTCGCCTGCAGGTCTTCTGGGCGTCACAGAAACAGCAGAACGCAGCTTTAATCAGCTCAGACTCAGGCTGATGCACCATCAGTCATCAGAAAAAAAAGATTATTTGACTCGTGGGAGTGTGAAAGTAAGAAAAATGTGATTTTTGCTTGAAAATTCATTTAAAACCTTTGATTATTTTTTTGATGCTTTGTCTTTTAAATGTTACAATAAATTAATAACTTAAGTTTTTTCTTTTTAAACTAATAACAGATCATTTAACTTTTTTTAAAATATGAAAGAAGAAAGGTTTAAAAAAAAATCAGAACAAATACATTGAACATTAGAAGAAAGCAACACGTGCAAACAGGGTTTTAAAAAATAATTCATAACAAGAATTTAATAAATGTTTTGTTTTTAACTTTATTCTAATGTTCAAAAACAAAAAAGGTTTTATATTTAATAATGTGGGACAAAAACATTAAATGTATGTAAAATGAACACAATGAATTAGTGGAAAAAAAGCTGAAACTTGAGTTGAAGCTTAAAGAAGCAGAACAGTAGCTAAAAGAAACAAAATGTAAGCTAAAAGTAGCAGAATAGTTAAAAGCTTAAAATTACAGAAGGATAGCTGAAAGCAGCAAAGGGTAAAATCGCTAAAATGGCACAAAGTTTACAAAAGTAGTTAGATTTTTAAAAAGCCTTCACGGCATTAATGGCAAACTTTGAAAAGGCTAAATCTGTACGTTTTGATAAAAAGTAGTAATTACACAAAAAATTATCGTAAACCACTCTAGAAAAAAGACAAACATGCTAAATATATATAAAAGCTTCTGTTGGAGCTTAATCTAACTAAATTTGAGGAGAACTGTAATTTAAAGCATTATTAATCTGTTTAAAGAAACATTTCCAAACTTTCTTTGTTGTTAATAACAGTAAAAGTATCAGGATGAGATTGTAAACTTCCTGCTTCTTCCATTTCTGTTTGAGTTCTTATTTTTCAGGTTCCACCTGTTTGCTCTCATGTTATTACATCCAGCAGGAGGGATGAGATTATATTTTATTACTCCGTTTACCTTTCTGCAACATCCGATCCACTTTCATTCAGGTTTGAAGAGGCGACGCTTCACATTACAAAACACTAATGGAGTGCTTTTGCATTCATTCAGGGAAGTAAACTTCAGCCTTTTTGTGGGATTTTGTAAAACAAGAGTTTCTGCAGATAATCCCGTAAAGTGGGATTAAAATGTATGTTTATTAAAAGGCAGCAGAATCTCTGAGGCTGTAAATTACCAGGATTAAAACCATCTTTTTCTGTAGTTTGTAGCTTTGAGTTTAAAGCACATTCCTCAGCTGTAGGGGAACATTTCATGTGGACAGTAAGAAGGTAATATTCTGTAATTCCTCAGGGGGAAATCGTGTTTTCTGTGAAATAACACGATAGATGATGGTTAATGTTTGAAGACAAAATGATGCTCGGTTTCTTAAATCATCCTGGAGTGAGAAGCAGAACATGAGCTGCTGAACAAACTTTATTCACTCAGCCTGAAGTTGGCTTCAAGTAATGGAATAATTACATTATAAAAGATAAATCAGTGAAAGTTTTAGCTCAGATGTTTCTGTTCTGTTTGAGTATTTAGTGTGAGTTCTGCAGCAGCTAATTTAGGTTTTAATGGCAGTGAAAACTGCAGTCCTTATCAGAAAAGCACCTTTTTATTTCTGTTTAGAGAGCGTCACATTGAGTCATTTACTCTGCTTACCTTCAATTGTAGGTGAGGTGTGACTGTAGGCGTGTCTGTGCTCTCCTCCTCCTCTTCCTCCTCCTCCTCCTCCTCCTCCTCCTCGGCAGCAGTGAGGCGCAGGAAGTCGGCGTGTTTTGGTCGGGACGGATGGAACAGAGACCTGCAGTGGGACAGGGCCTCCTCCACCTCCTGCTGCCAGGTCTCCTCCACCTCCTGCTGCCAGGCCTCCTCCACCTCCTGCTGCCAGGCCTCCTCCTGCCTCTGCAGAGCTTCATCTGGAGAAACGAAAAGGTCGCAAACATTTCTAAACACAACTTGCTGAAAACGGCACGGGATCGCCGCTCTTAGGGGATGTTCGTTTCGTTTGTTTTAATGACAAAATGTATTAAAAAGAAAACTAAATGCTCAGCAGGTGGAGCCTTCACAGGCCTTGCAGTTTGTATGCATTTGTGCACCATATCATTTTAAATTTACATATACTCTACCTGTTGACCTTCAGCGTACTCCCACCTCACAATAAACGTTTTAAGCTGGAGCTACATGTAGCTAAGAAAAAAAATCCAAACCTGCTTCTTTCACTCTGAATTTTAAAAGAACCTTGACCTGACGAGTCATTCTAAGGTAATGAAGACGTGTTTGAAAACAGATCGCACAAGTTTCTCACAGTGTTCTTTAATAACATAAATTCAAGCTTTTTGTGTTGTTTTTTTGGAGTGTTAGGATGATTTTTACCTGAAGACTGCAGATAATCTTCCTTCAGCACTAACTGCTCCCGTCTTTCCCTGCAGTCGTTTTCTGCTCCTCCTGCGGTTCTGGAGGCACTTTTACTTCCTCCAACCTCTGAGGCAATCAGCGAGTTGTTTCCTGAGTCGGCCCTGACACCGTCAGTCTCAAACGTGAAGGACAGCCTGGGTGAGAGAGGAGACGACAGGATGGGGGACACGGGTCCGAAGCTGCTGGACGGGGAGGTTCGTGTCCTCCCTGACAGACGGTGTGATGATGGAGCAGCGCAGGTGAACTGCTGAGGCTCGGATGGGTTCATGTGGTCCTCGTCCCCGGCTTTTCGTCCCTTCAGATTCTGGCTCAGAGCGTCTTCAACGATCGGAGTCCCGTCTCGGCCGGACTCCAACCAGGACAGAGAGCTGAACTCAGGTTTTTTCTGCAGAATCTGTTGGAAAGTCCCCAATGAGGCCAGCGCAGCTTCATCTCCCTCGCCGCCGTCTCCTCTCGTCCGTTCTGAGCTGGCGACACCGACCCGGCGAAGGATCCCTTCCACCTCCTCGATCTTGGTCATGACTCTCTGTGCCGCAGCCTCCCGAGCTTCGTGTTTTTGTCTCATAGCGTTAAAGATGGAGAGCGTCTCGTTCTTGTACTCAGAAAGGTCACTGTCTGAGTCTTCCCCTGCGGAGAAGTCCTTTCTGAGAGGGGGACGACTTTTCTTGCCGAGTGGCCCTTCAGGAGAAGCGTTAGTTAGCCTCATCCTACAAACTGGCTCCATCGGCTGATGGGTCCTTTTTTCTGCAGGAAGATTCTCTCCAAAGATCGATCTGTTAAGTTTGACCTGTCCATTGTCCTTCAGAGGCCCTGCTGTCCTCCTCCTCCTCCTCCTCCTCCTCCGTGGGATGGGGGTCCTGGGAGACGCTGTTGAAGCATCCCAGTTCTGCCTGTAACAGTTCGGCTTCGGGCTTGTCCCATGTTGATTACCCATACCCTGGCACTCTGAGCAGGATGTAAACAAATATGTCAGCCAGGAGATCTGAGAGGAGTCAGCTGACGCTTCGAGGATTTCCTGAAGGCTGAAGTCGTCCTGATTAACCAAACTGGGTGCAGAGAGGAGCTTCAGAGGGGGGAGAGACGGATCTTTTTGTTTCTGATCTTTAAAGAAGAATGGGTGCTCTCCATGATGCTGTTCGCAGGCGATTCTCTTTGACTGGTGTTTAGAGCTGAGAAAAAAAAGACGATTTTGTTACACATTTGGATGCAAAACAGATTTCAGACATGTTCTGACAAAGTATATTTTTATTATCCGTCAAGCCAGTTGCTTTATTTATGAATTAAATGCATAAACTAAGCGTACATGAAGCATAAAGAAATCTAACAGCAAAAATGCTCAAATTTTTACTTTCATTTTTGTTCTTTTAGTGTAAATATTAGGTCTGAAAGTTGAAGGAGGGGAAAATTCTGTTCACTTACGTTTAGCAAACTGTGGCGTCCCTCCGTGTCGAAGCAGCATGTGTTCCACCTCATGTAACCGAGGACAACCCTCGCTGCAGTGACGCCCGCGAGTTTCAACCAATCTGCACCTCAGGATGTGAATTGAAACATTTCCCACCGGCTCGTCAGCCGTCACTAATCCTCAGACCAGTGTCCAGAGGAGCAGAGACACCAGCAGACTGTGGGGATTTGGGCTAATTAGTCTAATCTTCTGGACTCCAGTCAGCGCCTAAACACACACGAGGATACACACCGCAGGGGGAAATCTCCCAGGATTTATTTTCTCAAGCCTTCAGAAGTTACAAAGCTGATCATACAGTTAATTTCATTCGTATCTGAGTGACCTCTAAGAAATCCTGCACATCTCGTGAGTGCGCGATCCCTCTTCTCGTGTAAATCACGTCTGCTCGGCTGAAGCTTTAACTCTGTAGGTCATCAGCTCACACGGCTAATCTGACCGCCGACCAGCTGGATCACCTGCGCTTAAAGAGGTTAAACCACAACTTTACAGACAGGTGAAAGAGTCAATGAAGTTACACAGGAAGACGAGCATTGTGGCGTTAAAATGTAGCGTTACAGGATGCAATCAGATGTGAGGTGAATAAAATGTCTTGATGTGATTACAGTTTATTAATGCAAAGCAGTTGCGAACTCTTTAAATATGTGAAAGCAGGCGCCATCATTAACCTGCAGCTTTTAAAAAAAATACAAAGTGTTAATTGAACGAGTAGAGTTTTAAAGACCTGCCACCTTTTATTAACCGAGGTTTAAACTGAAGTCAGGTTGAGACGAGAACAGATGGAGTTGGAGCCATTTTGGTCAAACCTCGTGAATAAAGTCCCATGGCGCTCAGAGTGTGTGTTGAGGACGACTCTCAGCTACCACCGCGCCAAATTTTAGCTCAATATCTGTAAAAATGACTGATTTACAGCATGTTCTGTATGTGCTGAAATCAATTAGCCGTGGCAGCCATCTTGATTGGGATTGACTTTGCTGTAGATGTACATCCAGTAGAGTTTCATGACTTTCCTATTGTTATTACAGACAATCGAGCACACGGACAGTTAAAAATCAGTTTATTTACAGTAAATCCTGTGCTGTCAAAGCCAACGACTCGACTTTTTATCATGCCTGCACATTTGGAAACAACGAAATAAAAAGTGATCCCTGTTCTCCACATAAATCAAAAAGTCTCTAATAAATATTTTGCCAAATGTCTGACACTGGAACTACTCTGGGTATTTAATGGAACTTGGCTGCTCCAGCTCGGTATTTTAGGACAAACCGAACTAACGATGAACATATTAAGAGATAAAAAGATGAACCACCATGAAATTACATTTTTAAAACCCCATTCAGTCTTTCAACTGAACGTTTAAAAAGTGGCAGACGTGTGATGAGATAAGGAATACAAATAAAAAGTGTTTTTTTTTTTTTTTAAATTAGCCTACTTGTGTGAACACAAACTCACAAACAAGGTCGTGACAGCTCACATGATTTCAAACTTTAAAATGTTTGAAATAAACCTCTAAGCGCCCTCTTGCCGTCGTTGTTCTTAGCGGTGGGAGGTTAAACTGCGTGTAAGGCCAGGATTTACGGTCCTGCTGGCTGAGAGGTTAAATGAAAACTGGATTTGACAGAAAACAGGATTCCTTCTGCATTCATGAACAGCAGCAGAGCTCATGTCTCATGAAGCGATGCACCGGACGGCCTCTAGGTGTCAGTCACATACAGACAGAAAACACTGGAGAGTTTTCCCCTGAGTCACCTGACTGATGTTTGGTGGACTTTATGTAGAGCTCAAGATGTTTCAGTTCAAGCCAAACATTTGTTTATTTTGGTGCAACTTTTAGAATCAAGATTAGCCATTTTTCATTTTCAGATACTATTCAGAAGATACAATTCCTTCATTCAAACATCTCCAATAATTCCTTCTTTAAACAACAGTTTGTCTTATGAAACAGGTTTTAAAATTTTATAAATGATCATTGGAATCATCGAAGGTAGTTTAGAGGAATCTTCCATCTTGGATAAGTATTCAGAGCAGCCAAATGTGCATCCAAGTGGGAGCTGAGATGTAATTAGACAACAAACTATTCATTTCAGTTTATTTGTGTAGTGCCGATTCACAGGAAGTCATCTCAGAACACTGCAAATTAAAATATCTGAATCATAAATCCAATTCAGATTTGAAGTCAAATCCAATTAGCAGTTTCATTCCTGTTATAATACAACACATTCACATACAGTTCATTATGAAATGCAGATTAGTAAAAGTTATCCGTCTGAGGAAGCTAGCAGATTGTTTTGAGTCTTTACTTTGCTGCAATCCTCCATTCTGAGCAGGAAATTAGGTAACAGAGGAAAGAAATGACAGAAACTGGGTTTCAGGATGAGCAGCCACCTGCCTCGTCTGGCTGGGGTTTGAGAGGACAGGAAACGGACTCCGGGATGGGTCCAGGTGTGGTTTTTACTCAGGTGGAGGACAGGAAACGGACTCCAGGATGGGTCCAGGTGTGGTTTTTACTCAGGTGGAGGACAGGAAACGGACTCCAGGATGGGTCCAGGTGTGGTTTTTACTCAGGTGGAGGACAGGAAACGGACTCCAGGATGGGTCCAGGTGTGGTTTTTACTCAGGTGGAGGACAGGAAACGGACTCCAGGATGGGTCCAGGTGTGGTTTTTACTCAGGTGGAGGACAGGAAACGGACTCCAGGATGGGTCCAGGTGTGGTTTTTACTCAGGTGGAGGACAGGAAACGGACTCCAGGATGGGTCCAGGTGTGGTTTTTACTCAGGTGGAGGACAGGAAACGGACTCCAGGATGGGTCCAGGTGTGGTTTTTACTCAGGTGGAGGACAGGAAACGGACTCCAGGATGGGTCCAGGTGTGGTTTTTACTCAGGTGGAGGACAGGAAACGGACTCCAGGATGGGTCCAGGTGTGGTTTTTACTCAGGTGGAGGACAGGAAACGGACTCCAGGATGGGTCCAGGTGTGGTTTTTACTCAGGTGGAGGACAGGAAACGGACTCCAGGATGGGTCCAGGTGTGGTTTTTACTCAGGTGGAGGACAGGAAACGGACTCCAGGATGGGTCCAGGTGTGGTTTTTACTCAGGTGGAGGACAGGAAACGGACTCCAGGATGGGTCCAGGTGTGGTTTTTACTCAGGTGGAGGACAGGAAACGGACTCCAGGATGGGTCCAGGTGTGGTTTTTACTCAGGTGGAGGACAGGAAACGGACTCCAGGATGGGTCCAGGTGTGGTTTTTACTCAGGTGGAGGACAGGAAACGGACTCCAGGATGGGTCCAGGTGTGGTTTTTACTCAGGTGGAGGACAGGAAACGGACTCCAGGATGGGTCCAGGTGTGGTTTTTACTCAGGTGGAGGACAGGAAACGGACTCCAGGATGGGTCCAGGTGTGGTTTTTACTCAGGTGGAGGACAGGAAACGGACTCCAGGATGGGTCCAGGTGTGGTTTTTACTCAGGTGGAGGACAGGAAACGGACTCCAGGATGGGTCCAGGTGTGGTTTTTACTCAGGTGGAGGACAGGAAACGGACTCCAGGATGGGTCCAGGTGTGGTTTTTACTCAGGTGGAGGACAGGAAACGGACTCCAGGATGGGTCCAGGTGTGGTTTTTACTCAGGTGGAGGACAGGAAACGGACTCCAGGATGGGTCCAGGTGTGGTTTTTACTCAGGTGGAGGACAGGAAACGGACTCCAGGATGGGTCCAGGTGTGGTTTTTACTCAGGTGGAGGACAGGAAATGGACTCCAGGATGGGTCCAGGTGTGGTTTTTACTCAGGTGGAGGACAGGAAGCGGACTCCAGGATGGGTCCAGGTGTGGTTTTTACTCAGGTGGAGGACAGGAAACGGACTCCAGGATGGGTCCAGGTGTGGTTTTTACTCAGGCGGATACAGCAGAAATTAGTGTTGAGAGAGTGAAGACAGCGGAGGGAGGATGGTCAGTTCGTCCTGCAGCACTTTCAGCCGATAGAAGTCACTGCTTAGCTCATTTTAGCTTGTAGCTACGGTTGCACTTATTTTAGCTTTTAGCTATGTATGGTTATGCTAGTTTTAGCGTACAGCTGCAGCTTTGCTAGTTTTTCTGCTTACTATTTTTTTTATTTTAGATTTTAGCCACTTTTTGCTCGTCTACTGCTACTGCTAGCAAATATTTACTTTTAGTCAGTGTTTTGCTGGTTTGAGGTCTTAGCTTCTTTTTGCTAGTTTTAGCTTTTAGCTGCTGTGTTGCTGTTTTAGCCTTTAGCTTTTTTTGGCTAATTTTAGCTTTTGTTTCGGTTGTTTTAGCTAAAGTTCAGTTTGAGCTTCCTTGACACATTTCTGCAGTTTTTTAGCCTTTTTCACAGACAGAGTCATGTTCTGGAGCAGGAAAATGAAGCAGATTGAAACACCTGTCTTCAGGTAGTTTCAGCTGTCAGCCGCCAGCAGAGTCCTTCAGGACTTCATCACCTGCAGACGTCATTTATCCACCTGACTGAAAGAACCGACTCCAGGTGGAGCTGCTCCCCCAGCAGCAGCAGCATCACCACCGGGGCTGCTCCTCAGCTTCCCCGGCTCTGCCCGTCCTCAGGTCCGCACTGCTGCTGCTGCTGCTGCTGCTGCTGGGTGGAGAGGAGGAGGAGGAGGAAGAGGAGGAGGAAGAGGAGGAGGAGGAGGAGAGGAGGAGGGGGGCTTGTCCGGGCTGCCCTATATGGCTGTGGATGAGCTCGAAGCTAATATCGGCTTGAGAGGCTCAGCATCGCGTTTCTGGCGGCAGTCAGCGGTGGCTTCCAGAGTCTGAGGAGGCTCCTTCACAGCCATGGCTGAGGGCGGAGAAGGGGAGGATGAGATCCAGTTCCTGAGAACTGTAAGTAAAAAAACCAAACAAAAAAACAATCGGCTCCTTAACGCAACCAAATCCTCCCGAAATAAAAGTGTGTGTGTGCGTGTGTGGAAGTTAAAGCGTCAGCGTCGCTTCTGCGCAATTGGTGAAGTTTGGCGCAGCCGCGGCGCGCGGCGCACCTGTCGACAGGACTCTGTATGGAAGTCTCATCTGCAGGTGCAAGGACACAATGAAGTATCCTGTCACGAGGGGGGGGGGGGAAATACACTCCACATTCCGCTTAATCTCCTAAATATTTCGTCTGAACCGTCGGTCGCTGCTTGTTCTTGACTTTTTATGGGTGCATTCTCCTCGGGGAGAAGAGTTTCCAGCCCAACTTGTCCTCCGCGGTGACTATTTTAGCTGTTTGACGCAGATTGATTACAGTGTGCCTCTCTGCTCGGTTCTGTAAACGATATGACAGCTTGTATGTTGGTGTGGTGGGAACAGATACCCACCTCGGTGGCCTGACTGAGCACATATCCCAATCCTCTGTGGCTTCATGGAGCTTTGTGACCCTGTTGTTACACAAGAGAAATCATAACTTTGCTGTCTTCAGGAGGGGGACTGATGACTCCAGATAGTTTTTCAGGGCATTCAAATTTGCTTCTAAGATTCACATATGTTCTCCACCAGTTATTCTTCACAAGTTTGAATTTATAGTCAGAATTACACAAACGGGCTTAGTTATATAAATCCAGCTCCACTAATTTGTGGTTAAAAGTTCCTTAGCAAGTTGCACCTCAACCACAGCCTTTTTGTACCCATCAACAAGCTTCTGGTATGATTTTCGTTCGATATTTGACAACTTTTCTTGGGAAAATTGGAAGAAATCATTTAAATTTGTGGACTTTTAAGCATAGACCACAGTTTTTTTTAATGAACTGAGACTGGTGCTTTGGAAAGGTCATTATAGAAGATTAATGTTTGTCAGCTTTATCCATTCAGAAGCCATTTTTAATGTTTTTTTTTTCAGACCGCTCAAACACTCAACTGTGTCTAAGTTTTAACCATGTAGTAGTTGTGGTTTAAGGTGAAGTTGAAGAATTTGGATGTAGAACTCCTTCATTTTTCCATCCACTTTGTGCAAAACACCAGTACTACAGCCTGATGCTACCCCCACCGTGCTTTACAGTTAGGTTTGAAAGCCTCACCTTTATTCCTACAAACATACTTATTGTCATTGTGGCCACACTGCTCAGTCTTTGTCAGGTTTGACCATAAAAGTTGTCTCCATAACATATTCGGCTTGTCCATGTGGGGACCTGCAAGTTTCAGTCCAGCTTAAAGGTTTTGCTTTTGGAGCAGGGCTTTGTTTTTTTGGTCTTGGAAGGCCACTATTCTGCATGATCTAGATGTTTCTCTGCTCTTCACGTTCTGCAGAAGCCTGTTAGTCACTCAGTCATTCAAATCAGGTGTGTCAAAGCAGAGAAACTTCTAAAACATGCAGGATAGTGGTCCTCCAGGACCAAGATTGGACACCACTGGTCTATGGTGACGTAAAACTGGCTTCACTGTGGACAGTGACACTGCTGTTCCAGCAGTTTCCATGTCATGGCAGGCTTGAGCCTTTATTGTGTTTGAAAACTTGTAAATGTTAGCACACTTCCCAAAGAAATGTGAGATTTTGCATAGCTTATGGGTCTTTTTATCTACTAGACAAAATGGCTTCTTAACACTTCCTATTAATACAGCCTCAAAACTGCATCTCATAACAATATGTGGAATTTTGTAACAGAACAGTTCTTTGAACAGTTCCATAATTAAACAGGAAGTTGACTCTTTGGTTTGAATATTCAACTTTTGCAATTAAACTCCACAGGTTGCTTGTATTGTTTCAGTTTTTTTAGACGTGGATGCATAATTTTTGTCAATTCAGACTATATTTTGAGCAAATCGAGAATATGGTTTTGATCGAACATGGCATGTATCTAATTTAAATTCACTGGAGATTCTAAACTGTTGGGCCTTTTAGTTTTTCCATGGCAGCTTGGTAAAGTTGGATAATTTACCATGAATTTATATGCACAAATTTTCAAATATTGGTGATGGGAAGTGATATTTTTACACTTAAGACCTGTTGACCTAATCTATTTGTGACCAGAAAATGTTTGAGGCATTGATGATATTTTGCAGGGAAACCTAAAATTAAGTTGTGAAGTTGTGCATTGACAGGGGTGATCCCTGCTTAAGCAAATATACAATGAAGAGGCACGCACTGAAAGGTGAAGAAAAAAACATTGATTTTCTTCGAGTGGGTGGAATATATTAGGCAGCAGATTAACATTTTGTCCTTGAGTACGATGTGATAGAAGCAGAAACTGATTGGCTAGTTAAAGGGTTTAAGCAACTTTTCGCAATATCTAAATTACAAAGCCTAGATGCAAAACTGCAAGTCTTGTAGGATTTTCCAGATCCACAGTGATCAAGAAACCAAAACTGATCCAACAAAGCAGAACCTGTGAACCAGTGTCAAAGTCATTGGTGACCAAGGTTCACTGATGGGAGTGAATTCTGGCCTGTGTTGCCAGATCCAGTAGAGCAGGGGTGTCCAATCCTGGTCCTGGAGAGCCACTATCCTGCAGATTTTCCTTGTTTCCCTGCTCCAACACACCTGATTCAGTGGTTAAATCACCTCTTCATGTTCTGCAGAAGCCTGTTAATCACCCATTGATTCAAATCAGGTGTGTTGGAGCAGAGAAACAAGTAAAACATGCAGGATAGTGGCCCTCTAGGACCAGGATTGGAGACCCCTGCAGTAGAGTTACTGGAGTCAGTATGCCCATGCTGACCTCTATCCACCACCAAAAGCACCACTTTATGGAAATGGTGATCTCACCAGCTTCTTTCTATTGGATTACTCACCCGGATGACTCACATCACAACAACTGATGATGGGATTGGGAATTCGCTGAGTTTGGGGAGTCGCCTTGAACACGGGCATCTTTAGGTCTCCATTTAACCTAAAGTGGGATGTCGGGCACAATGCTGCCAGTTTGCAACATAAAGAATCAGCAACTGGCAGCATTGTGCTGAATGCCACCAACAGAATACAGTACTGTGCAGAAGTTTTAAACCACCCTTAATTTCTTTACACTTTGCTTCCAAGGAGCCAGACTTTCTTGTAATCTTTTTAAGTGGTCTTGATCAATACTTCTCTGGGCTTTCTGGAGTACTTTCAAAGTGTTTTTTTTTAGATTTTAGCTGCTTTTTACAGATTTTCAGTCCAGTCTTGTACCTGGTCATGGCAGCATATTGTGCTGGCTGTAAATAAAATTGAAAAGATTGGACAAATAGAGGACAAAAGAAGAAGCGTCCGGCCTGAAAAGCCATCTACAACAGATGAAGAGTTTGAAAGTCACG
Source organism: Kryptolebias marmoratus (assembly GCF_001649575.2). Classification (NCBI taxonomy): domain Eukaryota; kingdom Metazoa; phylum Chordata; class Actinopteri; order Cyprinodontiformes; family Rivulidae; genus Kryptolebias; species Kryptolebias marmoratus. The sequence goes on from NC_051448.1 coordinate 4,990,567, forward strand.
TCTTTAAGAAATAGGAAAACATCTTGCAAAGACCTGACATAAAACCTGGGAGCTTCATCATCCTTCTGTTGACCATTTATTGTTTGGTTTTCAGCTAATACTGTTGGTCTTTGTCAAACTTTATCTTTGATAAGTTTCAAAGAACGAAATGAGGGCAAATTGTGTCCTTTATTTTAGGCTGCTGGTAACAAAAGGCATAAAGGTCCTATTTATATTCAGTTCTTTGTGATGTTTCTGTTACTTACAGACTGAATATGGAATAGGGCACTGCACTGAAAATAAACTTGAAAGACCTTCAGAAAGCCCAGACACTTGTTGCTCAAGACCACTTTTAAAAGATGACAGAAATTCCGGCTCATTGGAAGCAATATGTAAATCCACGAGGGATGGCTTAAGACTTTTGCACACTGCAGCCCACATCCATTCCCACAGTTCCAAACTGTTCCTCTGCTCACAGGTCTGTTTGGCCATCCCACAGTGATGGCAGTGCTCTGTGATGCTCACTGAAATCTGTTATTCAGGCAGAAAAATTGTTGTTACTCATGGGTGTTGTGTCCAGCCTGGACTGGCTGCAGTGGCATTCAGCAATTTGAGATTTTTAATTTATTTTCTTTTTGTTGCTTACACTAACCAAATCAAACTCATGGCTCTGTTTCTCAGTGGCCAGGTGTGCAGAAAACACATCTGCCTTGTGGTTCTTTCAAAACCTCAGGCTCAGTGATGATCAGGAACAATGGAAGAGGTGTTAAACGCCAACTTTACCCAACTAGGCAGCAAGCTGATACTTTTTGAATGGAATGGTAACCCTACAGGATCTTAAACTTGTTATCATGCTGGTCTGATCTTTTGTTTCCTCTTGGCGCCCATTATTATTATTATTATTATTATTATTATGTTATATAGATTAATGCATTAGCCTTGGCTGGTTGTCAGAAGCAGGAGGAACCTTGTTCTTAACAGCTCCTACTATTTGCGATGCCAGTGATATGCTGACCCACGCCTCTCAGATTCTACTGTCACACTGGCATCTTGGGTATCTGATGACAACAGCGGTTTGAAAGTGGAGGACTGGGGGGGGGGGATTTTCCCCTGAGGTTCACAGAGCCTTGTTATCAAACCTCAGAGCTGAGAGAAAGGTGTCTTTACAGGAAGCATTTAAATAAATGTGCTAATTGGAACATAAACCCTTAACATTTTGGAATGGTGCTTAAAGAAGTAGTCAGTTTTTTTTTTACTTTGTTTGCAGCTGCTGAGAGCTTGCAGCGAGCTTTGCTGTTCATGTTTAATTTTGTGATGATGGAGCACCATTCATTTAATGACTAATGTATCTGAGCACCATGCTCAATCAGTTTACACCCGTTTAGATTGGTTTATTGTCACCTTTCAGTGCATATGCACGGAGAAAACAAGGCAGTATTTGGTGCCCACAAATGCTGCTGAACTTCTCAAATGTTATCCAAATCATCAGTGTTGAGCTGTGATTTTTTTTTTTCCCTTACATAAGGTGCCAGCAATATTTTTTGGCTTTGTTTCTGCATTTTTTCCCCCTGCCTGCTGAGTACAGAACAACAAACAAACCAAAGACATCAGCTAGTAAAAGGTGAGACTCCATGTCTGCATAAAGTCTGATTCAGATCTGGATCCAAGTCCAGATTGAAATCAAGCCTCAGTTGGATCCCGCTCTGCTATCAAATCTGTCTGAAGATTTTTGAAATAATAGTTTTTTTGTGGAGGTAATCATCATCTTTAAAGCTGTAAGTGATTTAAAGAAGTAGCCTGTCAAGCAGTATACTTCAATAAAGAAATATAAGTCTGATTAAAGGTGCTCATTTCAAATTTATCAAGACTGGTTGAAAAAAAAAAAAACGAATGAAGAAACAAAATCTGCACATTTTCTTTTTTCCACGTCACTGGTTAATGTGTCCCTAAATTTAAAAAAATGTGACCGCCTGTCAACTGCTTTGTACCTTTTGTTTATCTGCGGAAACAGCCGAAGTGAGGAAGAATAAGAGAATATTATCCGTGGAAGAGTCGCTTGGGATGGAGAAGTCTGACAGTTTTGATGTATTGGTACATTTGTTGAGTAAAATATCCAAATAAAGATAGGTTGTGATGAAACAGTAAACTGGTCTAGAAGACGTGTGTTTTAAAGTCTCTGAGGCGCTCCACCTCCCTGCCTCCTCCCTGACAGTCGTTTTACTCCGTCTTTCTTTCTTTTGCTTTCACCAGCAGATTCACTCTTTTATTTCCACCTAAATGTTTTCTCCTCGATACTTCCCTTGTCTGATTCTGCCATATTTGTTTACCTACAGACTACGGTCAGCCTAATGTAGATCAGTCATGTGACTCAACCGAGTTCTTTGTTTATAATTGAGTGCATACCGTCATTTCAGGATTTTATATCCTCATATCTGGAAAACTACTGGAGTAAACTTATTCAACTGGCACCATTTGTTATAGTTTAGATTAACCTTTTTTATGTGTGATTTCATAGTTTGCAATGATCACCTTTTAATCTGGTTTATTTTTGGTAGAAATGTCTTTTAAATAAGTCAAAAGGATGAATTAAATAATTGGCTTCAGATAATGATTTTAAAAAGCAGTGAAGGTTTAAAAAAACTGTGAGAAATGATTGGAAGTTAAAAATCTGCTGAAACATATTTTTATACTTTGCAAACGTTGCATAAAAAGCATATTCCCATTTCAGTTGAGTTTGTTTCCCACTTTCTTTCTTTTTTTAATCTTATTCCTGCCTGTACCGTGCAGGTGAGCTGCTTTTGCACCTTTTTTGAAAGCCAGGTGATTGACACTTGCATTGCGGCAGTGGCTCCTCTGGGCTTATTTGGAGTTTATGTTGTTCTGGAAGCCCTCTGCATACCAAGGCGAGGACTCTGGGGGTTTAAATTTAGCCTTTTTAAAGATGATGCTTCCACAGCACAAACAGCTCTGCTGGCCTGGCACTAAACAACACCAAGGGGCAGCGCTTTAGCCATGACAGCACAGGACTCGCAACACTTAAACACCATTTTTATGGGGATAAAGTAGCATTTAGGAGGGAAATGTTTAAAACCACAGAGTAATATACAGCATTTTCTGAAGCTTAATGTGTCATCAAACCTGGAGATGGGACTCTGCTTTGTAGAATTTAGATTATTGGTGTTAATTTTCGGTTGAAACACGAGCCTCTCAAGTTTCAAAGTAGCTTTATTGTCAGCGTGCCCCAAACTAAGATCATTTTATGTTGAGGAACGATGGCGTTGTAGCCATTTTGGTTAAACCTCGAAAGGAAGAACAGGCGCAGTCTCATGCTTGGAGGTGTAAGTCTCTTTTTTTTTTGTAGCTGAGGTGGCCATATTGAATTGGCTTGGCTCCAAAAGTGAATCGGTTGTAGATGTGCTGCCAGTTGTTCTTAGAGTTTCAGTGACATCCAGTACATGAGATGTTTTGCTAACAGACAATAAATTGTGCTTGGAGTATGCATGGGGGACAATGCTCAGCTACTACCACACCACCTTTTAGCTCAGTATCTGTTAAACTGGTTGAGTTTTATAATTAGGCCCGAGCAGCGACAGCGCTGCGAAGGCCTCTTGTATTTCGTGGAATTCTTATTAGGCCCGAGCAGCGACAGCGCTGCGAAGGCCTATTGTATTTCGTGGAATTCTTATTCTTATTCTTATTCTTATTATTCTTTT
>NC_051448.1:4998235-5232933 GCF_001649575.2 Kryptolebias marmoratus
AACTTAGGAAGTTCAGACTTCACAACCAGAGTCCCCATGGGTCAAGGATTAGCCCTTTGGAGTTCAACGTCACAAGGTCAAAGTTCAAGGTCGCAACAGCACACATGCTCTAACACTAGAACCGTTCAACGTAGGAAGGTGAAACTTCAGAACGAGCAACAGGAGTCGTAACGATCCACATTGAAGGCGATTTCGCACGTTTGCCCAAAGCGCCAACTAGTGGACGATGCGGGAAGTGCGCGAGAAATGCGCGGGAAGTGCGCAAGAGCGTAGAGGGCGGTCGCCAGGGTTCCCGCGGTCGCAATATGCCGAAGCGGCGCTGAGCTGCGAGGGCCGTCCAACGCTGCTCGCAGCTTTAATTATTTTTGTGTTTTTTAAGGTTAACGATATTCTGAATGAACCGCTGCCTCTTTATCCCAGTATGTTTACTTGTTCGGAGTCGATATCTTTGCAAAGTTTGCTTCTTTTTGTGAGGTACTGAAACGTCCCACAGCCTCAGGTGAATTCAGGTGAATTCCCTCAGATTGATCCGAGCAGAATGTGAAGGTTTTCCTCCATATTGATTGAGCGGGTCGTGACGCTGCTGCCATTGGCATCATTTAAAGAGCTCTGATTCAGCAGTGCCAGAACCCAACGCTGAAATGTCTCCTTCATGCTTTTAAAATGTAAATAAGATGGGAGGGAGTGACAGGGGCAGCGGCATTCAGGTAAATAATAGACTAATTGATCAAACGGGACAAAATAAATTCAAATTATACATCCATCTTTTAAGATGATGCATTAAAAAGATGATTCAGAAATAGATTTTTGGAGAAACATTATGAACAGTTAATATCTTACCTGTTGTAGACAACCTTTTAACCTCATCCTGGAGAAACAGAGTTAAATTCTGCCCAGATTGATGAGCTAAAGGCTAGTTTGAGTGGAGCCAAATTGGATTTCTGACGCCCTAAAAAATTCTAGTCTAACAAAATGTGAATACAGTTCATGCCTCACTGTTTTATAAAGCTTTGCAGTGCTCTTAATTTTGCAATACTTAGTTATTCTGGCAGAAATAGAAATATTATTTGTCCTGAAAGTGCTCCAGGCTACGGTGGAAACACTACAACTAGCTGCTGCTATTTGCACTCATAAAAAACTATAGAATAAAATGTAAATATTTATGCAGAATTGATGGTACTGCAAGGTAGGGGTGTGCATTTTTTGAATTTGTGGAGTAATTATATAAATTTTTCTAAAACAGAAATTTGCCCTGCTGCCGGATTTTCACTGTTGGATGCACGTATTCTGTCAGTAAAGCTGAATTTCCATTTTATGATTATCTTAAAAATAAACTCTGATGGCATAAACAGATGCTGGAGATGTTCATAATCCATCCCCAGAATTCCACTTCAAAAGATCTGAACTATTGCTTTAGGTTGGCGTGTTCCTGTCTGTAGAGTTTAACTGGTGCAGGACAGATTGTGTAATCCTTATAAAACATGAAGAAGGCAGGACAAGACTATCCTCTTTGCAGTCAGAAGGAAGCCTTTGGGTTTTCATTTACCCACAAGCCTTATGTAAGTCCATCCCCAAAAATGCTGCAACAGGAGCTCATTAAGTCTAAGTTAGTCTGCAAGTTGCCTACATGTCTTCTGATTTCATTGCGATGCATTTAACCTTGACTGTTAATTAGCTCTGGTTTTGCTGTCCTACAAGTCATAGGACTGTTTAAGGAAGTGAGTTTCAGCAGGAAAGACTGTCAAGTTACCCTTGAGGTTCAGGGAGAAGCATACAGTACAGATAATTACATTTATGGTTCAACAGAATAGGGAAAAGGTGCAACTAGTGAGACTTTTTGCATCTTTGAGTCTCCTTCAACCACCTTTCATCATTTCAGCTTTGCAGTAACTGCTAGATTTCACTTGGTCTTGTTTGTAGCTTTCATAAATCCACAGTCAAATTCCTGAAATTGATCTTATTCAGCTCATCGCTGGCTGTTGGTGCCTGAGATTCTCTGACAGCACATTATTTTATACCAGAGGTGGAACGGGGTTGGCTGTTCGGTCCTCTTTCTTTTTGTTTGACTTAAATAATCATTTTCTTTTTAGGTGGAGTTGTGTGGAGTAGTAGCAAGTTGTCAATGTCTTACCTGCAGCAGAAGGCAGTCAGAGCAACTTCGTTGTGAAGAATCGAGGAGACTTAAGGGGCTCAGAGAAGCTAATTTCCATCAAAAACAATTTAAACAGAGATTTTTCTTTGCAGTTTGTATTCTGTGGTTATTTACAGCCATTCAACCTTAGCCAACACAAAAATGGCTATAGCTTTACAAATATTGATCTAAATTTGGTGTGGTAGTAGCCAAGCTTCATCTTTTAATGGATCATATGAGATTGTGCTTTAATTCATTTGAAAAGTTCAACCTTATCTGCATAAGTTAGTTTAAAACTCAAAAGCAATATGCATTCTCTACAAACTTTCAGTAAGTCCAATGACCTCTTGAAGCAAACACCTCATGTTAGATTTGTTAAAGCTATAAGGACTGAAATAGAAGACAAGCTACCTGCACGGACCTACAAATCACAGGAAGTGAGATTTCACTTTCTACAGACTAATGCTGATTTATTTTACACCCCCTAATTGAAACCCATATCTTGTCTTTTATTCACAAGTATTCATTAAGTGAAATCCGTGCTGAAGGAGCAGTCCCTGCCTAATCATGTAGCTGTCTTCTGAGGCATTAAATGATTAAATGTGACGCAGCGCTAATGGCACAGAAGAAGAATCAGAGTTGGCTTGTATCGGGAGCCGAGAACTCTGAAGGAGAAAATAAGTCAGTCTCGGGTTTGCTTCATGTCCTGACTTTACCTCATCCCTACACTTCTACACCTTTCAGACATAAACAGTCCTCAGTGCGTCTTTATGCTCCTGTGTACTGCCCGTCTTGTATCATATGTCTCTTTTTAAAGAGCTGCAGCTCTGTCTTTAACCCAGGTGCTGTTCACCACCATGTTATTGTCTTCTTAGGCACGCACTGTGGGGGTGGGGGGGGGGCATTATTTGAAGCTGCTCTGAAGCAATATGCATGCAAACTAAGCCAAGAAAATTCAATTTGTTGTGAGTACGTCATATAAATCTTGGAGTCTGTCAGCCGTTGCAGGAGACTGCGAGACAACCTGACGGTGGAATATTATTATTATTATTTTTTTTAATTTTAATGTGGAGCTCTGATGTCTGATGCATTCATCATTTCGACCCAGACATCATCCACACGTTTGTATTTGGAAAACCAACACTAATAATGTAAGCTCACGTCTGTACATAATATAAATCAGTCTCAAAGCTCAAAGTTAAGAGGTACATACTTTGAGAAACTGGTGGATTCACTGGGGTTGTATGACATTGATCTCTGCCCAAGAACTTTTTAGTTTATTTAATATTTTTATATAGTTTTGGCTGATTTTGAAAACTCATATGGCAGGAATTAGAGATTAAATTAAAGCAAATAGTAAAATCCTGATCAGAATCCTCTTTTTTTAATCTCTATATACCTAAAAGGCTAACTTTTTAAAAGTAAGGCTTTATTTTAAAAAAATCAGGCCGCTTTGAATCAATTGCAGGCACTCTGCTTCTGTTATGACCTTTGGCAAGTCTTGCAAATTAAGTTTTTGTATTTTCCTTCTGAAAAGGAAATCTCAGACCAATAAGGAAACGATATTGATTTAATGGTAGGATACAACACTCTGAAAAACTGATTTATTTCATGCTTCCCAAAAGCCAAAGTTTCTTTGTGATCTTAGAAAAGTGGTCTTGATAAAAGTTCTTCACGTTCTTTCTTTGGTTTATTTCTCATTTTCAGTGCAGTTGTGCAGTGTGTGTAAGAAAGGCCAGTAGAGCCTGGAATTTCTTTTTTACAGCAGAGGAACCGTCTGAAAGTCACGTCTTTAGGAAACAGGAAATAATTTCATTAAAGACCTGACACAGAACCATCCTTCAGTTGGTTATCGACTGTATGAGCAGCTTTTGGCTCGCAGTACTTTGGGGAATCATCTTGTTTGTGCTGAAATAATATTTTCTGTTTGTCAAACTGTGCGAGATGTTTCTTTTTTTTCATGCTATGTGTAGAAACAACACGGGTCCATTCCTTTAGTTTAGGAGGCAATTTATGTCTGAATTAAATGCCTACCATTCCTTGAAGGACTGCATATCGCCCGTCGCCGAGTTTTAGACTAAGATCATCTTATGTTGAGAAATGAAGTCATATCTGTTTTGGTCAAACCTTTAAAACAGCGTTACACATGATTTTATATTCAGCTACTACCACATCAAAGTTTTAGCCCAATGTCTGTAAAACTGACTGAGTTGGAGCCATTTTTTGTATTGGCTAGTATTGATTAGCTGTAAAATGACTTGACGACAAAAGTATTCAGTTGTAGATGTACGTCAAAAGATTACTTTCTGGGAGTTTCATTAAAATCTGTCCGGTGAGTCATGAGATATTTTGCTAACAGACAAATAGGCTTGATTTCAACAGGTAATACCGAGGTTGTAAGGAAAGATGTTGTGCTTGAAATAAAGATTGGGGACGATAATCAGCTACTACCACACCAGGTTTTATCCCAGTGTCTGTATAATTGACTGAGTTATAGCTGTTTGTGTGTTTTCTAATGTCAGTTAACTGTGGCGGCCATCTTGAATCAGGTTTAGAAGACTCATGAGACTTTTTGCTTGATTCCAAAATTGAATGGCAAAGTTTAAAACACAAATCTTGTGCGACCAGTTAGCTGTCAGCGTACAGGTTGGGGATCAGTCTCGGCTACTACCACACCAAATTTTAACCCAGTATCTGTACAAATGGCTGATTTCTAACCAATTTTTTTGCTGTGGCAGCCATCATTCATTCATTGGGTTAGCTCCAAATGTTAATCAGTTGTAGACGTCAACCCAGTGATTGTTTTATGATCGTTTCATTAACCGTCCAGTGGTTCATGAGATATTTTGCTAACTGTACAGACAAATGGACCACACACACAGGCTCAGACAAAAACATGATCACTCCTCCTTCACCTTTGCCTGCAGCTGATAGATACAAGAAAGTCTCCCTTCATGGAAGCAGCATATATGCGCAGAAACAAAATGTCAGAATCCAACTTTAGGCACCACATCCATCTTATCAGGTTGTAGTTCTCACCCACTGTATCTGCTTCGTTCTCCATGTTGTTGGCGAAGCTTCACTAAAAACACACAGCTCAAGCCGTACTTAGCACCCAGCCTGACATTTATGAGAAACACGACTCCTGAGCAGTCAGAGCAGTTTAAACAGACTGCACTCACAGACAGTGTGAACAAGTAGGCAAACTTTCAGGAATTTTCCTATTTTCCTTTTTATTCTCAAATCCGCTTTTGCATCTTTTTTATCTCACTTCCCGAAGCCGACTGGTGTTTCTCTCCGTGGCTGCGAAGCGCGCGGGTCAAAATAGCTGCGCTGAGGGACTGAACAGATTCACCTTTTCTCAAGTTCACATTGGTGGCAGCGGCGGCTGAATTGTAGGAGTTTATTTGGCACGCAGGAGCATCAAGAGAGTTCTCGGGTTTCGTTTGGTGGATGCATCAGGTCACACACACACACACACACACATGCACACAGCTGTTCCTGTCACACACAGGCTGGCTGTTTAATAAAAGGGAGGAAAGAGAGAAAAAACGAAACGGGGTGAGAAATGCTAAGACTGTAAACTCTTTCGAGAGTTCCAGTACGACAAAATCTTGAACCATTGGAACAACTACTTCCTTTTTTTTTTTTTTTTTTTGCGTCTGCTGTTCTTCGTTACTGACGTTAGCCTGCAGACATGTTGGAGCTGCAGGATCCAGAGGACGAGTGGGAGAGGACAGGGTCAAGTTCCCTCTCTACACTTGGAAGTCGGCTAAAACATCCACCCAACCCTCACCTACCTCCTCCTGCTGCAGGCGAGGACCCTATACATAGTAATGAAGCTGCTTTTTATCTGTGTAGCTGTTTAGCAGATGGTCATTCTGCTGCCACAAGGATCGCTTTGCCTCAGATTCACCAGATTCTCTGGCTTGGAATCAAGTCAGAACTTCGGAGGCTGAAACTGTCTTAAACTGTTGACTGAGGGCTCACATGGCCTCTTCATTAGTGGTCAAGATCTATTTTTTGTATTGGTGATTGGCTCCATACAAACCCTTAAACATCTTCTCATAACATTGATAGTTCCTGGCTGCCCTTCTTCCTTTCTTCTTGCTTCACAGTGTTCAAATGACTAGACGCGTTTGTATCAAAAAATAATAATTTTAACCTTATAATTCCACCATACGAAAGCTGCCTGGCTTCCAGTTTATACTTTCATGTTGCGCCACATGTAGGCAAGAAAATGGGTTGGTGATAATGGTGCCAGACCCTGCTGGGGGTCATAAGGCCACTAGAATGTCAAACAGCTGAAGAGAAAGAGGGTTATTTTATTTTAATGAAGTGCCAAGTCTTTGGTCATCCTGTGGTTGTATTAAGTTTCTCTTTCTGAATCCTGAAACAACAAACTGGAGGCCCAGTTTCATCATCACATTTAACCCCGCTGTGCTTCACTTTGATTCTGTAAGACTGCAACAAACTGATCTGAAACCAGAACTTTTTCTGACGAGCATCAGACCTGATGTCACTGATTGAGAGTTTAAAGGGGTAGCTCAAACCTTTTAAAGTAGAGTTCTGTGGAAGGATTGTGAACAATTAATATCTAACCTGTTGTTTATATAAACTGATGCTGTTTGAACAGCATCAGTTTGAAGAAATAGAGTTTAAAGGCCGGTCTGAGCGGGGCCGAGATCGAGGTGGATTACTTTCATTTTAAATTACATGAGTTCTGCGGTTATTTCCAAGTGCTAATAGTGGCAGCAGCAGCTAGCAGCAGCACTTCCAGTGCAGCCTGTGCAGTTAACAGTATCAAAGATCACAGGCTTCATTACAAAGACTTGAATGGATTTTCCAAAGAAACACGGCGTACACCTAAATCAAGAAAATAGAATGAAATTTGAATTTATTTGAAAGTGACAAGCATATTAATGAACGCCAGGATTAAATGTAGTTATAAATAAGCAGAAGTTGGCAAGAATGTTAAGTTTTATCCGTGGTCCAGAGCAAATTTTCTTTGTACGTCCCAATTAACGTGGAATTGAGTGCCTTTGAGACACCTCAAGTAAATGTAAATATGTCCTGCAAGCACGACCTTCCTCTCTGCATGATCAGAAATTATGTGGAAAGAAGAGGTTAGAGGCACAAAAAAACACTGCATTTGAAACGCTGTCCTCTGGCATTAGCGCCGAGCTCAAGAGGGGTGAGTTGGTCAGTGTTTGTGACGCTGTCACTGCTGTTGAGTGGCATTTGAAACTTTTTAGGCACTCGGGCTTGGTAAAATTCCCTGAAACTGTAGTTTAACCAGCAAAAAACAGGAAGTCGCTGACTTGAATCATTGACTAGTATCGATTCCATGAAGATGAGGTGATTTCTGTGGGTGCACAGGCTTGATGTGCATCAGGGGAATGCATATTTTTACAATAAAATGAATTTTACTCACCAAGAAGCCACCCATCCTTCACCATGTCAGCTTGTAGTTTGTTCACCTCGTCACAATGTGCATCCAGCCTGGCTGAGATCTGGATATTTCCATCCCATACAGCTGGCATGGCTCGGGTCAGGGTAAACTGGAACCCAGCCTGTTGTTTTTGTGTTGTAAATTACCAGAACAAATCAGGAAAAGGTTGATATTTTATAAAATGTTCTAAAATGCTTTATTTTCCTTAGTTAAATAAGCAAAGCTTATTGTATTTGGAGTTTTTTTAATGTGGATTAGTGTTGAACTGTCTATCACTGACTGTATTTAGTTGTTAAAATTCCTTTGGTGTTACTTTTGTTGGACACAATCCATTCAGGACTTTTGGATTTCGAACACGTCCTACAGCCTCTTCTCTGTCTTCGTCAAAATCCAACAACACTGATTTGATTTCTCAAGCACAATCCTATAATCTCCCCAAAGATAAAACAAAACCATTTCCTCTAATTTGTTGTAGAGCTCGGTGAAATGGCTTCCTGGAAATAAATTAAATTGAACGCAGGAGATGGAAGTGAGGCTTTCTGATGCAGGATTGTGTCTCCGAAACTGTTGTTCTCTACGTGGCTTTAACTCCACATTAAACTTTCTACTTTTAGGCCCGGGGAGTCTCTGTGTTTGAAACATTTTCTTGGGTCTATTATCTCGCTTCCTTAGCCCGCAGGGGACTGTTCGGTCCGTTTTCTGAATCTATTGAATTAATACTGTTGTGAGGAAGGTGGGAGCCAGAACCATGGCAACCCTCAGATCAGTGTGGGATGTAAGCTAGCAGGAGACGTGCACACACACACACACACACACACACACGTGCACATAAAATCAATATGTGCTGCCAAGTAGAGCCTGACCCAGTGCAGCCTGACAGATACAGATGTTCATTTGTTGCTTCCACTGATTGAATCAGGGTTTTCTTCTCTCCCACAGTGTAACACTATCAGGTTTTAGAAATCATATTACTCAAACCTCACTGCTGTATTTTCTTCCCCGCTGATGGATTTGTAGTCCAAACACATGCGTGCGTTCCCTCTCTGTTCCGCTCCGCTTCTGCCGCGCCATAATCCACGGTTTTATCTTTCACGGCGTCTTTCGTTCCGTTTTTATTCCTCAGTCAGGGAGGCATGTTGTTAATTTCAGTTCGGTCAGCTGTCAGAACGTTTTCAGCATTAACACTCCTCTCTTCCCCCCCCCATGGCAGGATGATGAAGTGGTGCTCCAGAGTGTGGCCACCATCCAGAAGGAGCATCGCAAGTTCTGCCTGGCCGCAGAGGGACTCGGAAACCGTCTGTGTTACTTGGAGCCCACCTCTGAAGCTAAGGTGAGGAGGGTGGCACACAGCTCTGTTTTAGGGACGGGAATTTTAAACAAAAACTCTGAATTTGTCGGACTATTCAGCCAACTTACAGCAACTCATGCTTCTCACAACATGTGCTTATTTTGTCCTTCAGTCATGCAGGGCTAACTAATAAATACAAGTGTCAGCACAGCCTTATTAAGCTCCAATCTCAGCTGCCTGTTTTATGTTTTTTCCGTGAATTAACGTTCGCTCCTCCAAATGACCCAGGCTTCCGGTGCAGAGACGCGTGCTAATTCTGCCAGCCAGGGTTCTTTATATTCACACCAGTTCAACGGATCAGCGTTTCAAAATAAACTAAGATGGCTGAAGCACACGCTGGGACACGCTGGTTGTTGGTTTTCTTTTTGGTAGAGGGGTCGGGCGGTAAGGGTGTTGTGTCCAAAAAAAAAAGCCCCTTGGCTGGAAAAGCACCGTTGGGACACAACTTGGCGTGTCAGTACCAGGTTCTGGAGTAGATTTTTATCTACTTAGTCTTCAGATTTACTCATTTTAACTCGACTGAAATTCACTTCTCGTCCCTACTTTGTTCATTTCTAAATGTTTGGGTGCGTTAAGACTTGATAAATAAATCGGCTGAACTTTTCCTGGATCAGTAACAGATTTTAGCTAACGGTGACTAGTGGCTTTGCACAGTTTTTCTTTCAGTTTTGAATTTTTTTATTGTTTATGCACATTTTTGTACCTTTCTGTTTACAGAAAAATGCACTTTTATGTTGTTTGAAATGTCCAGAAATTTGGAATGTAGCTGACGTTTAAAGACAAAAGACAAAGCTGCTGGTTTGTGAAGTCGGTGTGTGTTTAATCCTTATACGTGTGAGGCAGTTACTACAGCATTTAGTTGTAACTAGACTCGACACAGTCTGAATGAGAACCGGAGGAAAAGTTTTACTTTTTGCTCACTTTCCTTGAATCGTTCTTGAACCAGAGGCCAAAGCTTGCTGAAGGCGGACCAGCGCGCTCACACACAACTCTCAGCGCAGTTGGACAGATAATAAATTGGACGTCAGTGGGTGTAAAAAGGTCGCGGATCATCAAGGGTGACGGCTGTGGTTTGTCATGAAAAATAGGGAGTATCTGCTGCCCAGTTTCAGGCAGTGACGTTTTTCTAGCTGAGCCTGGCTGTCATCCTCTGCTGAAAAACAATAAAAAGGTTAAAGCGAAAGAAGGACTTTCTGGGTTATTTAAAAAGAAGGGTTTCAAAGAACTCTAACTTTAAATTTAAATTGTTCCTCACATATATAATAAAAGTCTTAAAGTCGTTTGAGTAAAACTGCATCCTGAGAATGAAGTCTACTTTATTTAATACATATTTTCCAACACATATGCTGCAGGTTTGTGATCAAAGAATTTTTGAACAGGCTCAGTGTGCTTTGGTGTACAGATTTAATTGTTTTTTGTCTTCCTGTTTTATTTTGAAAGCCCTCTTCCCCCTGTGTGTTGCGTCTTGTTTTGCTTCCTGTTTGTCCTTCTTGAAGCCTGTAATTAAACCGATGGTTCCCACCTGAGTCTCGCTAACCTCCCGGCCCTCCCTCTGCTTCTGTTTTCAGTCAGTCTGACTCTTTTTAAGCTCCATTACCTGATCTGCTTGTGCTGCGTCCTCCTTGTGAGTTTTTAGAAATGTTTGTGGTTTTCTCAGTGCCATCTTTTTTTTTATATATAGATTTAAGTTAAAAAAAAAAAAGGCCTTTCAGTCATTAATTTACTTCTCAGATATATCTGCTTTCAGGTGCTATTTTTTGAGCTTCTAATGAAATGGTTTCATTAAACAGACTTAAACAAATATTATCTGTAATATAGACAACTTTAATGGAACCACTTGGTTTTTAAAGTATTCTCTGCAGTAGGACTATTTAAATAAAATAAATTAGATTCATGATAATAAATAAACTTTATGGGCTCTTTTAAATGTTTTTACAGAAGAGAAATAAAAGCAATAACAAAATTTCTCCTAATTAATTAACATTTTCCAATGGCATTATTTCACATTTTGCATTTTTAAACAGATTTTCTGAGATTGTTTTTAAATGAGAAGATGTGGTTAGAAAGGCAGAATAATGTTATTGTATGAAATCTGATTCAGTATTCAAATGTCTTGTTAGCTTTTTTTTTGTACTTTTTTGCAATCTAACAACTTCTGTTTACCTTGGTCTGTTTTAGCCGAACTTACATCAAAAAGTTCAGCTCAGTCAGGAGACAGCTGCTCGGACTCTTGGTTTTTGTAGCTTTTTATACTTTTTAACCTTTATTTACAAGTTTTGTCATCATAGAAATACACTGAGATCTTTTCAATTCCTACTAAAACATTGTCTTTGAAATCTGCTTCATCCTTTTTGCTCTGTGTGCTACTTTTAGCTTCTGTTATTTTTAGCTTCTTGCTAGCCTTTTGTTACTTTTAGCTATGCTTTTGGCTTATAGTTAGCTTTTTTCCGCTGTAGCTTTTAGCCAGGCTTTTGTGTTTAGTTACCATTCTGCTGCTTTTAGCTTGCTCTTAGCTACTTTGAGCTAAAGTTTTGCATCAGTCAGCTTCTTCAGCAAATTTCAGGAGTTCTTCCCCACTCTGCATTCACTCTGCATTTTCACAGAAAATGTAATTTCTCCAGCTCTGTTTGATCCCTTCTGAGTAGTCTAAATGTCAAATAATTCATTTTGATCTCCCGAGGGCTAATTTGACCTGTTTTACAGCTCATATTATCGTACTAATTCAAGCTGCCTGTCAAACATTAATTTGACTTGTGATCACGTGCTCTCCTCTCATCAGACGAGACAAAGTGTGCAACGTCGTCTCAACTCTAGAGAAAAAACTGACAGGAAAATTAGAGGTGAATAATTCATCCGAGGTGTTAAGATGTGACCTATCAGCGTAGAAACGTACATGAAATGACAGATGTTGTCGCGTCAGATTACACATCAAAGCCTGTCTGTGTTATCGGGACTTCTCTGCTGCTGGAAATATCGACGTGTTAATGTGCGCCGACATCGGTGTGTTTGTTTTAGTGCCCTGCAACCTGGACGCTCGCTGTAGTGTCGGAGGTTTGAGTTGCGTTCCACAGCAGATGCATCGTCATTATCGCCCTGCTGCGCTTGTCTCTGCTCGCAGTTCTCGCCTCGCTGCAGAGGTCAGGGGTCATCCGGGTGTGTGACTGAACGAGGGAGCGAGCGGTCCTTCATCCTCCTCTGCTGTGAAGAAAAACAGAGAAATAACTTTTTTTTTAAATGCAGTTTATTTATAAAGCAACAGTTCACAACGACGGTTGTCTCATGGCGTCGTAGAAGGAAAAAAAAAAAAAAGTCTGAATCCTAAATCTAAATTTTTTTATATATACATATATATATATATATATATATATATACCGGTGTCAGTCAGTCGTAATATTACAAAGGTAGCTAAGAAGATTGGGCAATGAGATGCTTCACAATCAGTCTGCTTTTTTAATATTTGTAATTTGCTAGAGTTCTGCACCTTCAGAAGTCCCATTTAGTATATATATATATATATATATATATATATATATATATTTAGCATTATCCTCTTTGCCTTAACTATATGACTAAAATTTTTCAAAGAAAATCTTTTTACCAGTTATTACAGAGGTTATCAAAGCCGTAACACGGCAGTTTGCTCTCAGACTGCAGGTTTACTTGTGGTTCCTAAAGTTCCTAAACGCAGAGGTGTCAGTTATCTGTCAGTTATCAGGCTCCTCTCTCGTGGAACCAACTTCCAGTTTCTGTTCGTGAGGCTGACAGCCATTATCCTGTCTGATAAATCCTATAGTTAGGGTTGGTTTGGGTTTCCTGAGCTTTTCCTTAGTTACGCTGCTATTGGCTCAGGCTGCTGAAAGTCAGAACTGAGGTCCATCATCTTCTGAGGAACGAGGCGAAACTTCCTGTTGGTCCTAGCAGCTGCAGTCGCCACATTTTTTATCAGCCACTCATAAACGGCAACAAAAGAAAGAAAAAAAAAAGCAGGTTATAGTAAATATTTTTTCAGCACTAATCCTCACTGAGCAGTTTAATCATTTTACTGGTCTCTAATGGAATCTTGTGGTTCTTTTAGTGATTTTATACTGCTTTGAAAACTTAAATGTTTAACAATTTGTATTAAATATTCATCAGACATTTTTATGTAAATGTGCTTAAATTAGTCATGAATAAAAAGCTGTGATCGGTGGAAAAAGTGCCGAAAAGTAAATATATGCTCATGCATTTTGCAGGTTATGAATTGAACATATTCTTAAACTAAATTAGTGGTTTCCTGTTTGTTTAATGGCCTCATTTTGGCGATAATGTGCACGCTCTTCTGTGTAGGTCACTCCCTGCACATTGGATAACTTTACAATTTGAATCATAAACCGTGTTTCTAAAATAGTTTTGCTCTGGAGTACTGAGTTTCAAGTTTGAGGGAGGTTTGTAAAACAAGTCAAGTGCAACCAAGCGTTTTATCTCAGACAGAGGAGGGGTTTTGGTGGGGCAGCTGCTTCCCTTCGAGGCCCCGCGGGTAACATAAGAGGAAATCCAAGGAGCACCAACTCCTGGAGCAACCTTTTCCTCCTGAGAAGGAGAGCCTGTTTTTCCAATTATCTTATTAATCGATGCATCTCTTCCTTTGCTCTTCTTCCCCACTTTCTTGTCCCTTTCCTCTCCCCTCTGACCTGCAGTATGTTCCTCCAGACATGTGTATTTGTAACTTTGTGCTGGAGCAGTCCCTGTCGGTCCGAGCCCTGCAGGAGATGCTGGCCAACACCGGGCAAAGCAGCGAAGGGGTGAGTCCGTTCTTGTTCCTTCACACTGAAAACCCTCTGGTTACTTTCACGTCTTTTTAAACCACACTCACACAATGCTTACTTGCTTAAAAGAATCACTTTGTAATTTTAACACTGGTGCATAAACCATTATTATAACACAGGGTCAGCAAAAACTGAATTATAGTCTTCCTAATGATGTCTAGTGAAAATAATTTACTAAAAGCATCCCAAAATAAGCCCTCACAGGCAGAGAAGCTGAAGATCTGGAGGTACAAATGTACTGATGCTGCAAAAAGAAGCTCCTCGGCTTAAATAACGGGACATATTGAAGCCATCCAAGGAGGACCAGGTCCAGAAATTCTACTTTTTTCAAATGCTGATGCACAAAAGGAAGCCAAATTACTTTTACTTTTAGTGCCAAATTAGATTATTAATGATTGGACTTGATGATTGGAGAAATGTAACCAGGAGCAGGTTTTCTATAAATGAGAAATGAGAAATGTGACTTTGCCAGCCTTTACGGATTGGTAACTATAGCTTCAGAAAATTTTAACTTTTAGATGTAATTATAGTTAAAAAAAAAAAAAAAAATCATCATGTAACAAATCAAAGTCTGGTTGCTTTTATATCTCGTAGTCAGATAGTTCTGCAGAAGCTTCTTTAACACAAAGAACTTTAACTGAATTCTGGAGAGAGACGGTCTCTTTTTATTCTTTGTAACACATTCCTGTTCCGGCTCTGAAAGGAAAAGGCCCTCAGGTGCAAAGAAAGGAGGGAAATGATCTGTGAGTGCTCTGCTGCGCCCGCTGCATCGTCCCTCTTCGCCCTCCGCCCTCTTTGATTTTACTCTAAACAGTTTCGAGTCCTTTCTTGGCTCCACTCGAGCTCGGTCAGCATGTTTATCAGAGCAGCATCCTGCTGATTCTCTGTTGGGCCGTAGAAGTGTCATTGCTAATAATAAAGTACTACTACTGAAGGCATGTGTGTAATCTGTGAAATCCCAGTAATGTTCACTGAAGCAGTTAGAATAGCTCACGTTTAATCTTATTTAATTAATAAAACTCATCTGTATGGAGAAATCAAGAGAAGAAAGATTCTGTTCACATTCTTCCTTTACTCCAACGTTTTTCTGGGAAAACAAAGAGAAAACAACGCTTACTTGTCTAATAGATCGTATCATTTGGTATAAGTTGCTTGATACTGCCAGTGTTTCAGTAATTTGAGAGAATAAAATCACTCTTCCTACTGCATACATGTGGTCTGAGCCATTTTTAAAGCAGTGCACCGAATTCTTATCAGATGCTTGAGACAGACCACTTGTATTGTAGGAATAAGGAGCTGAACAGCATGAACTGTTGTGCAGTATAAATGTGGCAGATGCAGGAACTCGAGCACCACACGATGTTCTGAAGCCATTTTTAAGAAAAATTGGGTCCAAAATTCCTCAGTGCCGAACAGTTTGAGTTCATGCTGGGTTTCTGTGGCCACAGCTGTCCTTTGATGCACAACACTGCCACAGATTGTACTTAAAGTCTCATTTTTTATAAAGAATTAGGCCTGCATTGTTATTAGCCCGGGTAGCAGATTTGTTTTGTGCTCAATATCGATGGCTGGCCTCGTTTGGCGAGACGACACGATGTTGGCGAGAATGCAAACTGTCTGGTAGCCGAGGCTGATAAATCCTCCTCCTAGTTTCCACGGTCAGGACCCATTTCTCCTACACTGTTGCTCTCAGACTTGTACAACCTTCCGCCTCGCATCTCGATAACTTGTTCTTTTCGTTTGTATTTGTTTGTTATTAGAGTGCTGACCATGAAAAATGGGTAGGTCCATCAGTTTGTTCCTCCATCATGTTGTCAGTGTGCATGACAGACGTCCCGGCTGCTAACTGAAGGGGGCTGAACTTCAGGCACTTTCACTCAATGTAATGCCTATTTCTCGATTGTCGCAGCTGCATTCATCCCTAACAAAACACCAAGCTTTAAAGCAACAAGCTTTACGTTATATCTTAATGGGCGTACATTTTACATTGATATATTGAGCAAACAAACAAAAATACATTTATTTATAAGCAGACTTTCAGCCTTCAGCTCATAATGGAGCGGCGTTCAGCATATTCTTTCTCCATCTTCTTCTGGAAACTGTCAGAGCTTTGAAATATGACAATCTTGAAATAGCTCTGCACTGGTGCTGTCCACCTTTTTGTCCACATGAGTGAATGTCTTCGCCTGGCCCCTTTAAGGACTACTTTGTGTGCAAACGTCCAAACTCGTAAGGTCTGCTGCTCATCTGCTTCAAACATTCGAAACACTCTCTCTGTACGTTTTTATTTGCATAAATTAAAGACCATTTTTAATGAAAGGGTCTAAAAGGCATGCATTTTGCTGTTCTGTTTTCTCTGAGTTTGGTCTCTAACTGAGGATAAACGGTATTGACAAGAGGAAATGTTCTGAAATCAGCTTTGATTTCAGATGTGCAACTATTAGGACTGTTTGTCTTCTGGCATCAGATCTTTCTGATTTTATGGTAACAACAACGATAGATTTTAATTTTGTGGATAATCGACAAACACTAACATTACATTTTACGAGCTAAATGCTCAGTACATGAAGTAACCAACGAGAATCAATAAATCAGCCGTCACTTTACAAATGAGGCTGGCATGAAAAGTTTCTCCACTGCATTGGGAAATTGATTAGTTTGCTTATTGCCATCCTCTGACCGCTCATATAAGATGAGTTATCAAGTCAATGTTTAGGCAAAGGACTTACTCATCATTTAGTGTAAAAACTCTGACTCTGCCAAACAGAATCAGAGAGTTTCATTTCTGAGAAGGAAATTAGGAAAAAATAAAGGATTAATTTGGCTGAGTATTTACCGAAAATGTTGGTATCACCTACTGGTGATAAAAACATCAAGAAGTAATGTTATTATTGTCTTTTCATAACTTTGGTTGTAGGTAAAATGAGTGCATAGTTTTGAAAAATCACTTTTACACCCCCCAAAGCAGCTTAGGTATGAGTGTAGCCATAAACTAAATATATATTTTTAAAAAACTGCTTGAAATAAGTTGTTGCTGAGAGCTCGGTGAGGTTGGGAACCTTTCAAGGATGAGGAAGATGAAGAGCAAACCAGGATGGGTTTGAAAGGGGTTTTTTGCACTCGTTGAAATGTTAAAATGATGTTTAATATGAATGAATTATTCCAGTTAAGGAGAATTCACATCAATGTAAATCAGACGCAAAAGGAACAGGATAAAATGAGAGAAAGTGGATTTTTTCACGTCACTGTGTATGAGAAAGCGTATCACTCATGCAGGCTTGTGAATCAGTTTAATCAGATTTTGGTTGCAAAGATGAAGCAGAATTTATTCACCAAAAGGACACTGTAGAAAATGAGATTATCCTTTTTGAAGTTTGGTATAAAGCAAAATGTTCAGGTGCTTCTGGCAGCGGGGGACACCTTATCAAAGGTCACTTCCTGGCAGTGGTGTGTCAGTGCAGCAGCAGGGCCGATCCATTTACCCCCCTCCCCGCTGTTCCTTCATACCCAACCCATTTTTCTTTTCAACAAACCCTCCATTTGATCCGTTCGACGCAAGCCGTCCAAGAGAGATGATGAAGCCAAGAGAGAATGGGCTGGGGGGTCGTGTTCAGGAAACATTTGGGGTCCGTTTTAGACATGACCTCATCTATAAACACAAAATAATGCTGACAACGTTACAAGAAAGGAGCTGCAGGGTGTCGGTTTAAGGTTGTTTTTGTTGCCCACCAGGAAAACCAAATAACATGAAACTCCACTGAAAATACA
Source organism: Kryptolebias marmoratus (assembly GCF_001649575.2). Classification (NCBI taxonomy): domain Eukaryota; kingdom Metazoa; phylum Chordata; class Actinopteri; order Cyprinodontiformes; family Rivulidae; genus Kryptolebias; species Kryptolebias marmoratus. The sequence goes on from NC_051448.1 coordinate 5,015,740, forward strand.
GCACTAATTGATTTTATTCTTAAATCCAAAGTTTAAACAGTATGAGAGTTAAATTCATAGAAAGTTTCCTGTAAATATATTTAACTTTGACTCAGATTCAGTTATTTTCAAGGAGAAATGACTGGAGCGTTTATCCAACTCATGCTATGCCCTTTTTTATCCTGCTGCTAGAGGTTAATTAAAAAGGTAGGTGCTGGTTTTTATTTTTGGTGTAAAGATGGCAGCAAGAATCCCATTTTCATTCTTTACCTCCACATTTCCTCGGGTATTTTCCTAACCTGCAGTTTGGTACGGCGATTCTTGTCCGTCACAAGAATGAGAAAGATGTCCGAGTGTGGTATAAACGTCTGGTTTGTGTTTATTCCGGTCACCTCTTCGCTGTTTCCTGCTTGTACTTTGAGTGGAGGGCTGAAAACAAAAAATCTCCTTTGAGATATTAGTCATTCAGGACATGGCTGTCCTAAGAGTTTGAACTGAACTTAACTGGACTTCCCTTCCTGTTTTAGAAGATGTTTCACCTGTCATCTGAAACACTTCTTCACCTCTGAAGAATGGGTGAATCAGCGACTCCTTTAGTGAGATTTATCCAACAGCTTTTAAAGCCTGAAACTCCCGATCCATAATCAGAACTGAAGAAGCGTTTTGGATGACAGATAAAACAGCTTCAAGAAACAAGAAAGAAGTCCAGTTCCCTTTAACTCAACTCTTAGGATCTCTTGAGTTCAACAGACTTTATCTGAGCAAGGATATAAAGCAAAAGGAACTCAGATTTAAGCCCAATCTCATTTTTATGTTGCCCTTAAATATCTAGCGACCTGTTGGGTCATTAGAGGCAGAGGCTGACATATTCTCCAAAGAAATTGATACAGCTTTTAAAGAGAAAATGGTTTTATTTAAGTTTGTTTCAATGCCAGGCAGCTCAGCCATCCTACAGGTGACACACAGTTGGCAAATCCTTTAAGCAAAGATTGAAACCTCATTGTTTGTCTTCATTTGTTGGGTCCCATTTAAAAAGGAAAATGCCTCCCCAACCCCTGGCATAAACAAGTAGCAGAAACAAGATAACATGGGATTGGGTCTTAATATCTGGCTCACGGATTAAGTGGAAGATGATAATGTTCGGAGGATGAAAATGTGAGGTGATGAAAATAATCTGTTTCCTGTTTGTTTGTCATCAGGCGGGTCAGGGGGGTGGACACCGGACCCTGCTCTACGGTCACGCCATCCTCTTACGCCACTCCTTCAGTGGCATGGTGAGTATCAACAAAAAAACAAACTTTATATCGTTTCTTCTCCTTGGAGATCAGGAGAGAATTATTAAATGTCTCAGATTCTTCATGCATACTCGGTTCAGAGGGTTCAGGTTTATGAAGTGGGGTCCTGTGGAGAGGGAACGGTCACTGTCTTACCTTATCTTATCTTACTTAATGACTCCGATCTCAGAAGTTTCCTAATGGTTCATGTTAGGAATGGGCAGTGGTTTTTGAATATACCAAGACTCTAGTTAAAACGAGTGAATTCAAGGAATGAATGTGATCGTCAGGATTGATTTCTAACCCCAGTGCCGAGTTGTTTTCTGACTGTAGTTTTCCAGTCTTTGTGCTGTTTTTGACACACACCCAACCCCATTGTGGCATTGTACTTTATTTTGAAAGGATTGTGAAGTGGAAACTGGTCACCTTTATTGAAATCATGATTTTGCTTAAAATGTCCTCCCTAGTTCATGTAAATACTAATTTATGAACCCTTAGTAGGGTTGGTTATTCTGACAGAAATATGATATTCCTGCCAGAAGAGCTGCATAATTCAAAATTGATGGTGGTGTAAAGTTTTATAAAATAGCATTTAAATGACCCTCAATAAAATTTCTGAGATTGGAGTTGTTTTTAGATGACAGTAATCCACTTTAGCCATTAACTCGTTAACCTGGCCAGAATTAGACCCTTGTTTCTCCAAACTCACGTTGTTCAAAGAGCTGTTTACAACAGGGAAGATATTAATTGTTCATAACCAGATCTCGACTTTCAAAAAGCTGAATTGTTTCTTTAATAACTTCCCACATTAAAGACGTTGCTGATGAGTTCTAGTTGATTTTCTTCAATGATTAATCAGTTAACACACTGATTGATCAGCACTAAAGCTTCACCTCTCTCTTTCTAAACCATTATTAAATACTTTTTTTTTTTTAAATCAAAGCTGCTTTATTTTTTTGACCCAACACTAATTCATTTTTTACTCACCAGTACTTGACCTGTTTGAAGACATCGAGGTCTCTGACAGACAAGCTGTCATTTGATGTTGGACTACAAGAAGACTCGACAGGTACAGTATGACTAACGAGTTCACTTCTCTCACAGTTTCTCGAACATAAATCAGCTCGACTCAACCTTAAATCGATGCTTATTGTAGAAACTTGGACTGCATACGATACGGGTTGTGTGTACAAACTGTGTGTTAAACTACAAAGCTTCTGAAAGGGGATTTATCCTCGGACATGCACTTTTTCTTCAGTATTTCCCAGATGATTGATGATTGTTCTACGAAGCATGGAAGAACGAAGAACACAGCTATTATTAATATAGATCTGTATGCCTACATTTGTTCATAGACCAGCTCAACTTTTTACATACATTTGTGTCTCTAGGAGAGTCCTGCTGGTGGACGATTCACCCTGCGTCCAAACAGAGATCCGAAGGAGAGAAAGTTCGCATCGGAGACGATCTGATCCTTGTCAGCGTGTCAACAGAGAGATACCTGGCAAGTTTCATTTTAGATCTTTTATTTAACCGAGGAAAAACACAAAAGTGTTCAAGATTTATTGAAAAGTTTGTTCAGGACACATTGCAATACTGTGCAAAAGTTTGTAAATCAGCAGAGGTAAAACAGGCCCTCATTTGGTTGGCCGTTAGCCTAATCTGGAGGAAGACTTCTGCTTTTTATACTCTTTATGCTGACTAAAGTCATGTCTGCTACCTTCAGAAATCCATCTATCCATCTTCAAATATTTCTAAAATGATAAAAAATAACCTTAAATGTTTTAAGATGTCCTGGCTTTTCTGTGTTTCTCTGTATAAATAGATATATCTGCCTCGTCTGGTTGTTTTTATTTGAGATTATTTAATCCAGCAGCTTCAGTGTGCCGTCTGTCTTTAAAGCGACTGTAAGATGTTTCATAGCCGTCTCGCCAGGGAATTTAATCTGAAAACAGGAAAACTTCTATCTGTAATAGAAATCTGATTACCTGTAAAGGGCCTCTGCGCATGTTAAAAATATTCTTTTCATGGGACTCATCCATCTGGCTAATGGGCTTAAAGTTAATGATGTCTCCCATATGCAGAGCTGCACGCTCGACCTCAATTAACTTACTTGGTAAAGGCAGAGAGAGGAATGATTTTGACGTGCCGGGCATATAAAAGTTTGTATCTGTGTTTTTTTAGAGGCTGCTCGAGCCCTTCAGAGAGGGAAATACACAACTAAATCAAAACTTGGCAACTGCTAAACTTCCATTCCAAAAAGAAACTCATTCAGGAGGATATAAACTCACCGTTTAAAGAGCGGCACACAACAGCAAATCAGGCCAAAGCAATCAGTGCGCCGTTACTGGTAACTGAAAATGCTGTTTTTGTGTCTCAGTTTAATCCATCTGGATCTCAGGATCTCTGCTGCAGAGATACTGATATTTGTTCATATGAGGAAGAGGCAAAACTTCATTAATCCAAATTATCTCTACACAAAGAGATGATGTCGATGTTGCACAGAAAACTGATTTCATACAAAATGAACATGAGCAGTTTTTTAAGGGGACAGTCTGGTCAGCTGTGACATCAGTTGGACCAAAGAATATGGAAAAACAGACAGGTTAGTCTAATTTTTAGCTAATTGAAGTCCCGTTTTGTTTGTTTTTCAGGCTCATGAAACAACTCTTTCTGAAAAACAACATACCGATGTTAGAACGCTACACTGGATAATGATAAACTTTTAAACTTCCCCGTGAAATTGTTTTAGTTTGGTGCTATTTTCTCAACCAACCTGGTGTCACTTTAGGAATGTATGTGCTGAGCATAGAATAAATAACTCACGTAGTCGTTGTCATATATCATAAATGTGAGTTAAATCCTCTTAAAGTGCTTAAAAATGTTTGATCAGGACTGTCACTATTGGAGGTAAATGTGGATAAATGCTTGATTACTGCTGGAAGCAGTTAGTGTATTATCTGTGTCTACCTTCTTATAAAAAAGTGTTAGCTGTTTTTAACCCACATTGTTCAACAGCAGAAACGTAATATATTTATTTGTTTTTGAAATGCTGCAGTTTTCCCATTTGAATCCTATTTTTATTACCACAAAAGCTGCAACAGTTGTCTGACGTCCTGAGAAACTTGCTTTTGTCTTGCAGCATCTCTCCATCTCTAACAGCAACATTCAGGTGGATGCCTCCTTCATGCAGACTCTGTGGAACGTGCAGCCGACCTGTTCTTCAGGCAACATGGCCGTAGGCGAGTTCTGTGACCCCTGCAAATAATGCATTCATAGCAGAAAATAAAAACAAATTAAAAAATATATAATAAACTATATGTTTTGTTTGTATTTTAGGGTATTTAATTGGTGGACATGTAATGCGTCTGTGTCACGGTCATGATGAGAGCCTGACCATCCCTGGAGCCGACAGGAGTGAAGAAGAGCAAAGGTCAGGAATAAATTATTATGTCTCACGCCTTGAACTGATTTTTGACAGGCAGAAATTGTCCAAGTTAGTAAAGCACTTAGTTTCACTCAGAGTAGAGCTAAAATTTAATAAAGGTGCTGTCTTTTTCTGCAACACTTCACCAAGGTTCTGTTTGAATAAAATGTGTCAAAAGTTTTATTTCACTTGAAATGCCAGTAAGAGCTTAGAGGACCATAATAAGGAAGGAAATAAAGTCGTAGAAGCAAAGGTTGAAATGTTGACACGTTCTATTTTTCTCCTCCAGAGTTGCATGCAGATTAATTTAATTTGATTGTTTCTGTGATGTAATAGTTTAAATAAATATTTTACTCACTTGTGTTCTTGTGCTCACAGAATAGTGAATTATGAGGCGGGTAAGGGAGCTTCAAAAGCCCGCTCTCTGTGGAGACTGGAGCCTCTCCGGGTCAGGTAAGATGAAATGGAAACACTGATTTAAAACCCTGGATTAGACACCTCTTTGAAATAGACACACTTCATATGGATCTTCATAAAATATGAATGGAACTGGTGAATTTTTTATTGGAGGCTCTAATACTGTAGATTATAAAGTTTTCCTTCCCCCGTCCTTCGCTGTCAGTAACACTTAGTTCGACAGAATACAAGGTGCTGATCGCCATTCTTCTCATTATATTCATCTTCTATCAGCCTCCATATTGTTCGTTTATAACTGGCCCCAGTTTCCCTCCAGTCACTCCGCCAGCTCTCATTTGGATCGTTGGCGTTAAAGCAACATTAAAGTCAAATAAAAGCAGAAAAAAATCAAGCACAGGTCACGTTTTTGATGTTGGCCTTCTGTGTTTAGCTGGAGCGGGAGCCACATTCGGTGGGGTCAGCCTTTCCGTCTTCGCCATCTCTCCACCGGTCGTTATCTGGCGTTGACCGAAGATCGTGGCCTGGTCCTGCAGGACAGAGAGAAGTCCGACACCAAGGCCACTGCTTTCTGCTTTAAGCCATCTAAGGTCAGCACTCATATATTTACTTTTGTTTCTGCTCATTTTTGCCGTTTTATTGGTTCCCATAATGCTGCTGTCAATAAATGTTCTTTGCTAATTTGTCTCATTAAAAGGGGAACAAAATGTCTTCCACTAACTCTTTTATCGAATACTCCCAGGTGTGCCTGCTGGCTGTTAATGAGCTCAGTTCGCTTCACTATAATTTGACCTTTTCAGTGTTGCTGAGTAGACTGAGCCATAAATGTTAGAGCAAACAATCACGTTGTCCAAGATAATGTCATCTCACGTACTCATAACCACTTTCAGCAAAGACATGAAATTTATCTTCCTCACTTCCTCACTGAAATGTGACGCATTTGGGTTTCTTCTTTTAGGTTGGCTAATGGCTTTGTATTGTTTTTTCCAATTTAATTTGAAATCAGTTGATTTATGTAGCGCCAATTCACAGCAAAAGTCATCTCAGGACACTGTAAAAAACTATTCACATGCATTATAAAATGCCAATTAGTAAAAGTTATCCATCTCTGGAAAACAATAGATTGCATCAGCATTTCACTTTGTCACCATGCCGCATCCTCAGCAGCAGCACATTGGAGAAACTCCCTTTTTACGGAAAAAAAACCTCCAGCAGAACCAGAACCAGGCTCAGGATGGGCGGCCATCTGCCTGATTGAGAGGGCAGGAAAAACATAGACACAGAAAGATTGGTCCAGGTGTAGTTTCTATGGAAAGAAAAAGGAAAAACACAGGGTAATGACAGCAATAAATGCATGTATAAGCATGGAGAGCAGAGAGAGGAAATGTGGTCAATTTGTCTTCCAGAAGTCTGAGCTTATAGCAGCAGAACTAAGGGAGAGCTCAGGAAACCCAACCTTGACTATAGGATTTATCAAAAAGGAAATTCTTAAGCCTGGTCTTAAAAGTAGACGGGGTGTCAGCCTCAGAGACAGAAACTGGAAGTTGGTTCCCCAAGAGAGGAGCCTGATAACTGGAAGCTCTGCCTCCCAGTTAATTTTTAGAAACTTTAGGAACCACAAGTAAACCTGCAGTCTGAGAGAAGTGCTCTGTTAAAAAATATGGAACAATAAGATCCATATTTGGAAAAACACGATCTATCATAAGAACTCAGGCAGCAGCATTTTGGATCAACTGAAGTCCTTTTTTAGTGACTTGTTTTAGGTTTATTTTGTTTTTTTTGACATCCAGACAAAAAAAATGCAATTGTCCAGCCTTAAAGTTAATGTTTCCAACTTGAGTAATATTGTACGGGTGGAATAAAGCAATCCTAGGTGGTGTTGGGGTTTAAATACACATCCTGGCCAAAAATCACACTGAGGTTGTTCACATTAGAACAGGAAGTCAAGTTAATGCTGTTCAGAGTGAGTGAAAGGCTGCAAAGTTGGTTCCCAAGATGCTCAGGTCCAAATAACCCATCCTTTCCCACAGTTGTCATGTCGAACTGGTTTTTAAAGGTTTGGTTATGATAGTTTGTATTCTAAAATGTTTTTCTGTTTAAATTTTACCCTAACAATGCTAACTTACTGAAAATGCTATATTTAATGAAATTATGTTCTGTTATAATTTATATGCTTCCTTTTAAAGGCAACAAGGTAATTTGGTTAAATGACACAATTTATATTTTTTGATAATCTGTTTGTTTCAGTGCCTCATTGCTATCTAGTTCTGAATCTCCTTTAAATGGTTACCAAGAGTCACTTTTATAGAGGACTGTTTTCTTAGTAGATATCCTTTTTATGTGAAGTTTTCACAGTCTTCCTGACTTATTAAACTCCTGACAATAGAGATCACCCTGAACCCCTTCAGCAATGGCTTTGAGGGTTTTCTGAGGACTCGTGCTTGTTTGGATAAATATAGCTTCTTTATTTACTCTATTTTTAACCAGCCTATCCATCTTCTAACCGCATCACCTCGTGCATACAGTTTCTGCATCCAGGAAGGTCAGCTCCTCACCGTGTTGAACATTGTCATTAATATGTTCCTTGCTGCTTCCTGTCGACAGAAGTCAATTGAATCGCTTCATCTCTGCTGTGCCTGAAAATTCTCGGCGTTAATGAGGCCAGCACCAACCTGCCTCTCTGATTAACATCTAATGATTTATCTTCATATTCATTATGGATCTTGTTGAATTTCCATGCCTGTGTGTATGTGGGTAATGTTCATGTGGTTCCTTTTGGATGTGAATATGACAGGAAAAGGGTGACTCTGGCCTGAAGAGGGACATCGATGGGATGGGAGTCCCAGAGATCAAGTATGGAGACTCCATCTGTTTTGTCATGCATGTGGCAACAGGACTGTGGCTTTCTTACCTGGCGCCTGATGCCAAATCATCTCGCCTTGGTCCACTGAAGAGAAGGGTAAGTGTGATTTTTATCAAAGCAATGTCTGCACATACTAGAAAGATGCATTTCCTCAAATACAGATAGACTTAAAATAGACTGAATTGAGTAAAATTTTATATTTAGTTACAAATTCTCAATTAACTGTAAAGGGCCATATTTCAGTGGCAGCAACAATGTTTGGTGGTTTTCCTTTGTGATGCTTTTCCCAAACTTTAATCAGTCTGATTCTGTTTGTTTCTGGATGGATTTATTCCGTCAGTCCTTTCCTTATCAGACAAAACTCATGTCTGAAGATTAACAGTATAAGACCTTCCACTTCCTATTCCCAATCAGGTCTTTTGGTTGTTTTAGCTGTAATTTTTTGGGGGTCAGCAACAACCACCAATGAGTCACATGCATCAATAAATAGGCTTTTAAGAAACTTGGATGTAAATGCTGGGAAATAAAAGTGGAAGCATTGATCTGTTCTCTTGTCTTTGTTGTCCAGCCCAGATGTTTTACAGCACAAACAAAACCCAACAAAAACACAAATTCATTGGCTTTGCTGTTCCAGTAGTTTTGGACGGAACTGTTTTTTTAAAGTATTCATCTTAATTTAAGCGTTTAATTACAGGACAAATGTCCTGTTACTGAATGTCCTAAACTTGTAACTATTTACAAGACAGGGTCTTACAACTACAATCGAACTATTGACACATATCAGTTTAAATACCTGCCCCAGTCAGGCAAATGGTTTCCTATTAACTTGAAAACATTGTCTGTTTTGGAAACTCTTTATTTAAACCCTCACAGAGTCACCATAAGGTAGCATAAGATATTCACCTTGGTGTGTGTGTTTTAGAGGAGGGGTGAGGGTGGGTGACAGTTTTGTGAGAGGTCCCGGGTTCATTCCCTGGACGAGCCCCCAATATGTTACGGTCCTGGTTTCACTGTGCCGGACACGCGACATAAAGAGTCCAGACTAGATTACATCATGCAACGTTTTATTGAACCCAAGTCCGGACACAAGAGTAAATCTAGTAGCCCAGGCAAAATAAACAAAAGAGTGGGAGAAACCTCAACCAGCCAGCTGTAGGCCGGCTGATTCAGACCGCTCCCCTAACCCTGCCTCGAGAGCTTACCCTACAACCAGAAACCGGAAAAACCCACTAATACCTGCGACTCCCAGACTCAAAACATTCTAACAAGGTGGCCTGCAGGTGCACATCACAATGACTATTTAAACAGGAGCGGGAGCAAGGATCCGGTGCCGTCAACAATCAGGTATTCTTCCGGACTCCCTCCACCCGCTTGGTAGGTGGAGCTAATTCCTTTTAAACACCCTTCCAGCCACTCCGCTGAAAGGAGAAGAACAATTAATCAGGCACTCATTTACAAGGTAACACAGGGACACGTAACAGGGATGAGGGACTACAGTGCTCATCACTGGGCCTTCCTCCAGAGATGCCACCTCGTGACGGTGTCACGCCGTCCCTGCAGCCTTGGCAGCAGGCCAGTCCACCTGACGTGTTGGAGGTGATGGTCAGTTCACCTTTAAATCCTCCTGCCTCACTGCCGGCTCCGGTTTAAACTGTTTCAGTGAATCGGTGTGAAAAACTTAAAAAAAAAAAAATCTACACGTTACATATTTCTTCCTATAGTTTGTGGAACAAAAATTAAAAAATCTCTGATATCAGATCGTTAGGGTTTTAGAAATGATTTGTGTTGCCTCATGTAGATCCTATTTTAATGATTAGAAAAGTCATAGTATTTCTGTTTGTCATGGCGCAGGCCTGCCTTCACACTGAGGGCCACATGGATGACGGCCTCATCCTCCAGCGCTGCCAGCATGAAGAGTCTCGAGCTGCTCGCATCATCCGAAACACCACATTCCTCTTCAAAAACTTCATCAAGTAAGGCCAAGATGCATTCACAAATAATTCTTCTGCAAAGCAAAAACAGTGACGCGAGTGTAAGGCTTGTTTGATCTGTTTCGGGTTTTAAATCCTGATTCTTGGCCTTCAGAGCTTTGGACAGCGCCGCCGAGAGCGAGATCAACGCAGTGGGCGGGTACGTGGAAGAGGTGCTGCAGACCCTGAACGATCTGATCGAGTACTTCAAGCAGCCCGATTCAGAGCTTGAGCATGAGGAGAAACAGTGTCTGCTCCGTTCGCTCATCAAACGCCAAGACCTCTTCAAGGAGGAGGTGAGAGGGGACGACAAGGAGCCAAACCCCTCAGAGCTCTGGTTGGGAGCGGGTTAATCTTTGATTAACTAGAGTCTAAATCTCTGATCAAAAGGAGGAATCCCACTTAAGACCAAAGTACTGAATTCATTGAGTGGACACTGCTTCCACATTCATATCATATATATTTGTATATCAAAACATTCGCCTCAACGGGAAACGGTGTTCTGTGACTTTAGTTTTTGCGACTTTTACATATTTTGAATTATTTAACTTTCTTTACAAAAGCTTTCCCCCTCCAAAAAGAAAATCATTGAAATCAGCTATATGTTTAGCTAATTTTAGCTTTTAGCCACTGCTGATTTTAGTTTTTAGCTACCATTTTGCAACATTAGGTTGTAGCTACTCTATTGCTGACTTTAGCATTTAGCTCCCCTATTGCTAATTTTAGCTTTTGGCTATTGTTTTGCTGACTTCAGCATTTACTTACTATTTTGCTACATGTACCTTTTAGCTTCTGTTTGGCTAACTATAAGTTTTAGCCACAGTTTTACAAATTTTTGCTTTTAGCTATGGTTTTGCTGACTGTGGCATTTAGCTTCAGTTCTAATAATTTTAGCTTTTAGCTGCTACTTTTTGGCTACATTTAGCTTATAACCACTGTATTGCTGACTTTAGCATTTAGCTACAGTTTGGCTAATTTGAGCTTTCATCCATCTTAATTTTTGCTTGTTTTAACTTTAAGCTTCTTCACCAAATTTCAAATCAAATTTTGCTCTCTGTTTTTGCAGAAAATGCTAATTTTTCAAACTACATTTGCATTTTAACATAAAACAGGTACTATTTTATAAAATATGAAGCCTTGTAAATATTTTTCAGCCTTTTCATCTGTTTAAAAAAGTAAATTTTTACAAAATCAAACAGGAATTTGTGGTAAATCAGCACTAAAACATGTATTATTGGTGGGTTAAACACATGCATCTGGGTTGTATTTGACTGACATGTATGCAGCCGGGTGATAAGATGTCATCCATATACCTTTTGTCAGGGCATGCTGACCCTCCTGTCCAAATGCATCGACCGGATGAACGTGTACAACAGTGCAGCCCATTTTGGAGAGATGGCCGGGGAGGAAGCTGGTGCAGCGTGGAAGGACATTCTGAACCTCCTTTATGAACTCCTGGGTGAGTGAGTGATGGATCACATCAAACATCGCCTGTCAGCAGCTGTTCAGTCTGAGTAGACATACAGTATTAATCTTCACTGATTGTTTTATTTTTTGCACTCTGCTCTCCACTTGTTCTTGTGTTTTACCCTCATTTCTATCTTTAGTTTTTCCTTCATTCCAGCCTGCTCTTGTTTTCTAATTGGTTGCAGGTTTTCATGTTTATTTGTTGCAACAGAAGACTTTTGTTTTAAAGGTTTCACCTTTTAACAGAACATCAGTCATCACTGCTGGTGGTAAAGTCTTTTTTTAGGGCACATATTGGGTTATAGATTCTCAATCTGTAGAAAAGTTTTATTGTTTAGCCTTTTTCATGGGTGATTTGTTTTCCCGACATGGGCGCGTTCTCATCAGCAGTTTCCCCTCAGCTCACTTTGAGTACTCTTAAATGAATCGCCTCTCCTGCATGCACAGCTCCATGTATATAAACCCCCACACAGGAGTGAATTTCTGCTCCCCCCACGGTGAGGTCACCCCCAAGGATGCAGAGGGCAGTCTGAGGAAGCAGGTTTTAGATGATGGATTGTTCAACGGTAGAGTCAGTTAGCATGCTGTGGTGAGCCGTTATCGGTTGATGTTGAGCTTTTTCTGGAATTCTTCTCAGCAGCAGAATATCTGTCGTGATTTTATGAGGCTGTAGATGTCCCATGTTTTGCTTCAAGTCTGAAGGAGCCTGTGCTGCAGATTGTCGACTCTTGGTGCTCATCCCTCATTTAGGAAAACATTGTTTTATACATTTATTAATTTATTCTAGCTTGAGCATTATCCTTTGTGTTGACTTCTGCTGGAATCAGGATTTGTAGCCTGTGTGGTACCAGGTTCCCTCTTAGATGGATATTTTCACATCAACATTGAACCTTTTTGCCCTTGATCCACCTGCCCGGCTCTGTTCATGTGTTCATATTGAATTATGGGTTTCCTGATAAGGTGGCGTGATGAGCTTTAGACACTCATCAGTAATCTCTTTGACACAAAGTGCTGTTTAATGGATTCATGGACATTCAGTCAGTCGAGTGTCCCTGAAGCAAAATGGTGCAAAATGAGAAAGTGAAGTAATGAGGCTACTTAATGTCTTTGCAGAGGTAGGAAAAAACGGCTGAAAGGGAACAGAAATAAACTTCTTATTGAGTTCAGAGCTACTTACTTCACGTTGACTTTCTAGTTTTTCCACTTGTCTTCATCAGGTGTAACTTGAAATGTCAGACTGCGACCTCAATTCTGTGTATTTTAATTCAACATTATGTCTATATATATTTTTATTTGTTGTTGTTCAGCTGCACTGATTCGTGGAAACAGGAACAACTGCACCCAGTTCTCCAGGAACTTGGACTGGTTGGTCAGCAAACTGGAGAGGCTGGAATCATCATCGGGTATCATCTGAAACAGTTTTTTACTTCCTGCTCCTCGAAAGCAAATATGGAACAACTAAACATGTCATTTCGTTACGGGTGTCATGTGGTTTGTTTCTGATTCTCTTCGTTCTGCAGGAATCCTGGAAGTCCTCCACTGCATCTTGGTGGAAAGCCCGGAGGCCCTGAACATCATTCAGAGAGGACACATCAAATCCATCATCTCTCTGCTCTACAAGCACGGACGCAACCACAAGGTGGGCAGAAACATAAAACATATAGTAACCTGGATGTATTTTTAATAGTGAATGGATTCTGTGAGTCATTTTTATATATTATTTATATATTATGATTGTACAAATATATATCAGTGTATCCAGTTTGATCAGTACAGAGGTGTTGCTTAACTAAAAACAAGAAAATGCAAATAGTAAAATTTCATAATGTTTTTTCTTCAGTTCTAGTTCTGATGGACAGTTTTATCTGCGTTTATTGTATGTTTGGATGCAGTACTGATGAGAAAAACAAGATTTTTTTTGTGAAACCTTTGACAGCATCTGTTGGCATTTATCTGAGTCTTTTGTCCCTGCAGTACTGGTCTCTGAAGACAGCATGGAACCTAAATCCACGACTTGAAACATTTGAGCTCGAGGCGAAACTGAGAAAAAAATTTGTTCGTAAGGCATCGATCTTTGTTAAACAAAAATCCAGGCGACCAACCGGATCTCTGAGTTTCGACATGCCAGCCCCGGTGTTTTACATGCAGTGTTTAAATGTCACAGTAATACTGTTATTTAGACTGTAAATTGTATCGGGCATTTAAAGGGCACCTTCATAAACAACAGCTGCTGGTCACGAGTGGCAGATTGAGGACCGGGGTCCTGCTGACTTCAGGGCTGTGCAGTTTACAGCAAATCTGACTGAATTTATTATCGCCCGCTGCACTGAACGGGGCCACTGGATGAATTTTAATGAAGCTCTCACAAAGTAATCATTGGATGTGCATCTACAACTAATTAACTTTTGGAGTCGGACCGATTCAAGATGGCTGTCACAGTTAATTGACCTTAGCAAACACAAAATTGTCTCTAAATCGGGCAGTTTTACAGATACTGACCTGAAATTTGGTGTCGCAGTAGCTGAGACAACAGATTCACTGAGTGCTAACAGATCACTTGAGACTTTTGTGTAAAACTTTGGCATCTAAGGAAGACCGTGATGGGCGTTCCTTTAGGAGTGCTACTTTTATTTAAAATGATTTAATCGAAAAACAAGGTGTATGGTTTCAGATGTGAGTGTGTGAATGAGGCTCATTTACTGTTCTTTTAGATTCTGGATGTCCTGTGCTCCCTCTGTGTTTGCAATGGGGTGGCAGTGAGAGCCAATCAGAATCTGATCTGTGACAACCTGCTTCCTAAGAGGGACCTGTTGCTTCAGACCCGACTGGTTAATGATGTTCAAAGGTAAAGAAGCTCAAAACGGTTGGTGAAACTGTGTAAGAGTTTATTTCTCCCACCGTGAATCTTCAAAATTTATGTCTAAATTCTTAAAAAAGTGGTGCTGTATTATTTTTGGGCGGGGGAAATGCGCCACTTTACGTCCAGCAGAATATCTGTTCTGGAAGTTTCCCTTTTTCCGTCTCCAGCATGAGGCCCAACATCTTCCTGGGCGTCGCTGAAGGTTCGGCTCAGTATAAGAAGTGGTACTACGAGCTGGTCATCGATCAGGTGGACCACTTCGTGAACGGAGAGCCGACCCACCTGCGTGTCGGCTGGGCCAACACTAAAGGCTACGCTCCGTACCCTGGTGGAGGAGAGGGGTGGGGAGGCAACGGGGTGGGCGATGACCTGTACTCCTACAGCTTTGATGGACTTCATCTCTGGTCAGGTTGGTGTCTCAATATACATCCGCTCGCAGCTCCTTTTTGAGAGCCTTTAAGAGTTTAGAGTTTAAGAGTTTTCTTGGTTGGTTGTTCCCATTCAGTCAAGCACAGTTCAGTTTGTTTGTATATCACAATTCACAACAAGTCATCTCAGGGCACTATACAAAAGTACAACCAGAGGAGAGCCCAGGAAACCAAAGCCAGCCCTAATTATAGGATTTATCAAAAAGGAAAGTCTTAAATGTAGACACAGTGTTTGCCTTATCAGTTTTATTGGTGAGCCATTTCCCAATCTGGATTTAATTCTGGCTGAGGTTTGTTCTTTCCGAGTTCTTCTAGTTTCAGTTCAGTTCAGTAAAAAGTCTAGATCAGTTCATTTTAGTTTCATATAAAGGTACTTTTCCTCATGCTGTACACTTCTGTGAAGTGAAAATAGTTCTCAATGTTTTGTTTTTTTGGCTCTTCTTAAACTCTCAAATGACAAACCAATAACTGATTTGCGTATAAAATTTTACTCAGATGTGTTTTGGCTGTTTTATTTAATATCAGCTAGTACCAGTTAGAAGCTTTGCAGGTGCGTATTTTCAAGTTAGTTTGTAAATGAAGCCATGTCCAGTTTTGAGGATGTTTTTTTATAGTGAAGGTTTAATGGCAAACAGTAGAAATTCAATTGGCTGACTTTTTCTGAAAAGCTGTACAGCTTGGTGAATGATTTAATACCTCTGTCATCAAACCTGCTGCAGAGCCCGGGACTGGAGTTCCAGCTGACTGCAGATGTATTCAGCATCTTCATAATTTTTTCACTTCCAGAGCCTCTAAAAGACCCATTCCTGCCCCTCATCCGTTTTGTGTCACTCCCTTTAAAGCATTTATCACTCGTCTCTCCTCCTCTCTTCTCCTCACTTATCATTCTGCCATACATTTGCTCTGACTTTGCAGCTGTAATCGAGTTGCTCTCTGTTGTTCAGGTCGAATCCCGCGGGCCGTGGCCTCCATTAACCAGCACCTGCTGAACTCGGACGACGTGGTCAGCTGCTGTCTGGACTTGGGCGCCCCCAGCATGTCCTTCAGGATCAACGGGCAGCCTGTGCAGGGCATGTTCGAGGACTTCAACACCGACGGGTTCTTCTTCCCCGTCGTCAGCTTCTCTGCAGGTGTCAAGTAAGGTCTTCTAGGCTCGGTGACCAACTCAAACACGTTTTTCTGCGTATATTATTCTTTTTGCAACCTCAATGCTGAAACAGTTGGGATGTTGTGTAAAATGTAAATAAAAACTGAATGCACTAACTTGTAAATCTCATAAACTCATATTTTATTCACACATCAGACTTTTGTTTTTTAATTAACATTTTACAAAATGTCTTAACTTTTACAGAATTCAGTCTGTACGTAAAAGCAATGATATCCTATTAAATGAAAATGGATTATGGATTAGAGATAAATGAAAGCCAGAAAGCAAAGGAAGGAAATCTCATATTCTCCAAAACAGTCCTATTACTGAGAACTGAGCTGTGTGATAAATGATGAAGTGCTTAAACTCCCATTAGGTCACATATTGTCATCTGGTGTTTCATCTCAGAGCCCGTTTCCTGCTGGGCGGGCGCCACGGAGATTTCAAGTTCCTGCCACCTGCCGGTTACTCTCCGTGCTACGAAGCCCTCCTGCCGAAGGAGAAGATGCACGTGGAGCCTGTGAAGGAGTACAAACGGGACCATGACGGGGTCCGCGACCTCCTGGGAACCACGCAGTTCCTCTCTCAGGCCTCCTTTATTCCCACTCCTGTTGACACCAGCCAGGTGAGGAGCTGAACGTCGCAGCTGCAGAATCGGAATTTGGACAATTCACAGTGAAGCGAACGGCGCTCTCAAGAGTTATTAAATTATAACTTTGTTCATGGATTATTAACAGGGATCCTTTTTTTTCCCTTAACAGATTGTTCTTCCTCCTCATCTGGAGAACATCCGCGACAAGCTGGCAGAAAACATCCATGAACTTTGGGGGATGAACAAGATCGAACTGGGCTGGACTTACGGCAAGGTAACGCTGCTCCCATGCTGCAGCTGCGGGGGGCGCGGGGGAGTCCAACATAAAAGCTGCGAGTTAGATGACGTTCGGCTGCAGTCATTAATCTTAAAATGCTTGTTGATGGCTCATTAACTTTAAGATTTCTGTTTTAACGACATGGCATGACTGCTGACTTACGAACTGTCGATGCGCGCAGCCACAGACGGAAGCGATGCATTCAAGGACTTCTTAAATGAAAATAGACACTGATTCTTTAAAGCGATTAAACAAGGAAAAAGGAAAAATATGTAAGGCTTAAAGAGCAAAAGGATCTTTTGCTGAAAACTCCTTAGAGGAGTTAATTTATTAAATAATGTTTTTAATTTTTTTTGTTTAACGTGGTTTCATTTAGTTCTTAGCAAAACTATTTGCAGCCTTTTCTGTTTATCTTGCTTCTGCTTTGGATGAAGGGTTGAAACCCCACTCCAAAGTACGTTACAGGGTTAATTAACGGGCTGGATTTCTCATCATTTTAATGTGTGTGTAGTATAACTCATTTATTTTTATTTTCTAGGTGTTGTCAGTACAAATACAGTGTATAACAAAACCCATAATGTGTAACATTCTCTGCTACTCTGTTTCTTATCTTCACGTTTATGTAGATTTACAAAATGTTTTCTTTAATATACAACAACCAGTTTACATTCAAGATATTTGTTTCTGATAATTGCAGTCTTTTTTAAAGGAGAGTTTGAGGTAGGGAATAATTATTTATTCAGAATTTGTGTTACATTAAAAAGCAGCATACATCAAATTCATTAGTTGCTGGTTCAATTTATCTGATTTTACATAAAGTCTGAATGTCAGATGACACATGTTTTTACTCCAATATGTTCTTTTAAAGGGATAGTTTAAAAGAACATATCAAATGAAGTTCTTATCCTCCATCAGTGTAAAGTCTGGATTCTCTAAGCCTTTTTTTTGTAATATTTTGTGACATTCTCAAGTACAAACTAATCTTTTAGACTGCTAAAGTCAAGGCAGCTTTGGAGCAGAAACATCTGCTTTATCATAAAAGTCCTTCATCTATAATGGATGATAAAGGGCTTTGGTTACAAGTTTGAAGCCATAAAAATATTTTAAACGGTATGTAAACTCCCTAACTTATATAGTATAAGATGATATAGTATTTCCTAATCCTTCTCTACATTTGGGAGCCATTCTGATTTTTATCTTTGGCATGAAATAAACCATGAATCAGTATTTCACACAGCTCCTCTTCTAGAAACCAAACGTTTTTCCTCAAGCTCCTGTGTGCAGAATCTGAAGACATTTTCATCACTCCCGTCTGCACAGTTTCTCTCCCTCATCATTTTCCTCCCCACCGCAGAATGTCCCATCAGAAGTCTGATCACACACTCCGTCTCTTTTGTACCGCCGTGGTTATCACAGAACGATAATCCACTGGGGCTGTAGCCACTGAAGCCATTCAGCAGAATTAACGAGCGTCTCTCCTTCTGAAGAGAATGACGTGAGCGTTAATTAAGACTGTTAGAAAGCTCTCGTCAGGGGTTAGCCCAGGTCTTTATAGATGATCAAAGAGAGCATTTAGGTCCAAACAGCTGCTTGGTGTTAAATTTTGCAGCTCGATGAAATCAGAGTGACGTGATGCCAACTCTGTTTTGTCAAGCTGCAGATATTTGGCCAGCAGGATGACGGGAAAGTTGGACGCAGCGTCACCCTTTTTGCATTTCGTTGCTCGGTCTGACTGCGTGTCTTTTTTTTACCTTCAGTCCTAAACTGCTGCCGTTAGCGGCAGAGTGCTTTATCACAGGAAGCCTCACTGAGCTGTGAGTCTGTTTTAGGCCCCTCCATGCAGAGAGCAAAGGAGCTGATGGAAATCTACTGTGACACAGTTCTCTGAGCTGATTTTGGTTCGTAAAATAATCAGAATAAAACCAGCATTCCTCGAAGGAATGCTTATGGCTCGCCACATTTCATGACAAAGTTTTAAAGAAAATAGCTTGAGCTGTGAGCTGGAGATGACTTTCAGCCTGTTAAATTTAGTGAGTTATAGCTATTTTAGCTACAAAATGCAATAATCATGAGATATTTTGCTATCAAACACATGATTGCCCGCCGTTCATAGCGGGTGATGGTTATCGTGGAATTTGAAAACCAACACACATCCTTCTGGGAACAACTATTACAGCTGCTGAGTCATGCTTTTTGCTCTTTAAATCTGCAGACAGGCTTTCAGGCGAGGAGGAAATGTTGAGACAAAACGTTAAAAGATTTCTGTCTGCTTCTCCTCTCCAGATTCGTGACGACAACAAGAGGCAGCACCCTTGCCTTGTGGATTTCACCAAACTGCCTGAAACTGAAAAGAACTACAATCTGCAGATGTCCAGCGAAACACTCAAGTATGGCTGAACTGGAGGAAAAAAACTGCCTTTTCTGTGAAAATACAAAGTGAACCCTGAAATCAAACTGAGCTGTTAAAGTTAAATGAAGCAGAACACTAACTAAAGGCTAAATGTAGCAAAAAGCTACGTGCAAACTAAAAGTAGCAAAATGTCAGCTATAAGCAGCAAAAAGATAGCTAAAAGCCAAAGTATAAAAAGGATAGCTAAAAGCTAAAAGTAGCAAACAGCTAGATAAATGTTAAAAAAGCAAAATAGTCGCAAAAGGCTAGCTAAAAGCTAAAAATTGCACAAGACAAAAATAAAGCCAGTTTCCTAAAGAGAACAGTTTTTTTAAGGGATTGAAAAGATCTCAGTGTGTTTCTATGGGAAAAATATTTGTAAATATTTTGAAAAGTATAAAAATGACAAAAACAAAATGTCAGCGGACCCATTTCCTGAACGAGCTGAACATTTTAGTATATAAATGGCTAAATTAAGAGAACCTATGTTAAAGTATATGCTGGAAAGGTACTGAAAAAAAAAAACCTGTGTGAATCCTGATTCAGCATTCACACTGTAATTGAATTACTCCTTTTATCGAGCCGCTGCAGCAGCTCCCTGCTAAACGCTGAGCAGCACCAGATTAGGACAACGGTTGAAACGGCGCTTGTGATGACTTTCACCTCCAGGGAAAGTTCCTCTATTGATTTCTTGAAGGTATTGGCTCCAGAAACTATTCAACTATTCAAGCCGCCTAACTGAGTCATCTTTCTATTAAAGCATTTGGCTCCATGAAGCAATCCCCGAGTGCAGTTCAGCGTTTTAATATTGATCGAGATTTCATAAAAGTTTGAGGTGTGTTGAAAAATGCAGGTATCTCCGTGGATTATTTGTTTCTTTTTTCCTCGCCAGGACCCTGTTGGCACTTGGCTGCCATGTTGCCCAGGTTAATGTTCATGCTGAAGATGATCTAAAGAAAATCAAACTGCCTAAAGAGTAAGGCTTCAGACATGCCACTTCTTTTGAAAATCAGTCGCCTATGTTCTACGACGCCGTCTCATCTTGTGCTGTCTTCATCCTGTCCCATCTTGTTGGACCGTCCACAGCTACTTGATGTCTAATGGATATAAGCCTGCGCCGCTAGAACTCTCTGACGTGAAGCTGACTGCAGGTCAAGAGGTTCTAGTTGATAAACTGGCCGAAAACGCACACAACGTTTGGGCCAAAGACAGAATCAAACAAGGATGGACCTATGGCATCCAGCAGGTAAAACGTCGCCGTTGAGATGATTTGCCTTTTTGTTTTATTTATTTCTCTGCTCGTCAAGAAGTGGCTGAAAGCTGGATGCGTAGTTCCTAAATTGGATTGTTTTGTTGTGGCTGTGCCAGGATTTGAAGAGCAGACGTAATCCTCGCCTGGTGCCATATGCTTTACTGGACGAACGCACTAAGAAATCTAACAGAGACAGTCTGAGAGAAGCCATTAGGACCATTGTTGGATATGGATATGAAATCGATCCTCCGGACCAGGAGGGTAAGGTTCTGTTTGATTAATTAAATATAAAAAATATAAATAATCAGACCCATATACTGCATAAACAAAATAACTAAAATATAACATCTGATAAATGCTTTTTATCTGCAAACATGGCTTTTCTCAATGTTATTTACTATTACTGTGGGCAACATTTATTGTAGATTAAATATTAGTGCTGCTCTAATGGTTAGTCCTGACAGCATTGATCCGTTACAACCTGGAAACAAGGCATTGTCAGATCCTGCTGGTTCTTTGATCAGTCATTTGGTTTAAGAGCACTTGGAAATGTCTGCACATAATTTATGTATGCATCATGTTGGGTCTCTCTTCTGTTTTTTTTTTGGCTCAAGTTGTGCATGCATTAGATGGTGAGAGCATCGAGACCATCCGCTTCTTCCGCGTGGAGCAGACGTATGCTGTGAAGACGGGGAAGTGGTATTTTGAGTTTGAGATCTTAACTGGAGGTGACATGAGGGTCGGCTGGGCCAGGCCGGGATGCAGGCCCGATGTGGAGCTGGGTGCAGATGATCAAGCCTACGTCTTTGATGGATACAGGGTGAACTGCTTGTCATTTCTTTCAGCGGCCCCTACATGTTATGTAAAGCAAATGAGCAACAAACTTCAGATATGACAACCATAATGGTTTTTTTTTCCCCTCAAGGGTCGACGGTTGCATGTCGGCAGCCGCTACTTTGGACAACCTTGGAAAAAGGGCGACGTGGTGGGCTGTATGATCAATATGGAGGACAAATCCATGATTTTCACCCTGAATGGAGAGCTCCTGATCACCAGCAAGGGTTCAGAGCTTTGCTTCACCGACTTTGAAACCGAGGATGGTGAGCCCTTCAGACATGCTGATTAATTATAAACCTACTGTTTCACTAAATTTAGCATTCAGATACAGTTTTGCTAAATGTATGTATTTCAAGCTATTCATTGCTAAAAAAATGGCTGTGAATGTTTGATTATTTGTGTAATTTGAAGGTAATTTCACCTGTTTTCTCTGACGAGTAATAATTCCTCTTCAGTGAACTTTTAACCATCAAACCCACTCACACCATCCCCTCCCCTCCCTCAGGTTTTATCCCAGTCTGCAGCCTTGGCATGTCTCAGATCGGACGTATGAACCTGGGCAAAGACGCGAGCACCTTTAAGTACTACACCATGTGTGGCCTGCAGGAGGGCTTTGAGCCGTTTGCTGTCAACATGAACAGAGAGATAACCATGTGGTTCAGCAAGCGACTGCCCACCTTTTTCAACGTCCCTCAGGACCACATGCACATTGAGGTAGAGAAGTAGATTATGATTTGCAGTTGTCGTGACCGCAGAGACAATTTCTTCGAAGGATTTCCTTTTCTTCAGGTGACACGGATCGACGGGACAGTAGACAGCCCTCCCTGCCTTAAGGTCACTCATAAGACGTTTGGAACCCAGAACAGCAACAGCGACATGGTTTACTGCCGGCTGAGCATGCCTGTGGAGTTTTACTCTGCAGACAGGTTACTGGACGAGTCACTGAAACTCAGGTGCACAAGACTTCAGTCCCATTTCTCAACTTTTCACCTAAACCAGGGGTAGGCAGCCCTGGTCCCGGAGAGCCACCATCCTGCATGTTTTCTTTGTTTCCCTGCTTCAACACACCTGATTCAGTGGTTAAATGACCTCTTCATGTTCTGCAGAAGCCTGTTAATGACACACTGATTCAAATCAGGTGTGTTGGAGCAGAGGAACAAGTCAAACATGCAAGATAGTGGCCCTCCAGGACCAGGGTTGCCCACCCCTGACCTAAACGATCAAGTTCACAAACAACAGATGTTATTTCTAAATCATATTTTCATTCCTGCAGCCATCCTCCAAAAGAAGATGAAAGTATTGACTATGGAAGCATCCATACCGTAAATAAACATTACCTGTCTATGTGACACATTACTTATTCACTGCTCTTTCTACACCAACAGCAACCTTTTAATGTGTGTATTTTAATGCCTGCAGTACTACCACTCAGTGAGAGTGTTTGCTGGACAGGACCCTGCCTCCGTGTGGGTGGGCTGGGTCACTCCCGACTATCACTACTACAGCAAAAACTTCGGTCTTAGCAAGACGCAAACCGTCATCGTCACCCTGGGAGACGAGAGGGGCCGGGTCCACGAGAGGCAAGCTGCTGGCTTTTTTTAATATCCAGTGTTTATATGAGATCAGGGAATCCAATAATGAGCAGTGTCTTCAGTGAGTCGTGGCGTGGCAGTTATTTTTTTTTTTTTTGTTTTTGTTTTTCATATCCTCCCCATTTACGTTTAATTGCTGAAGAAAGCAGAATACGCATGCTGAAGGATGTTTGAATGTGTGAAGTGTGGTTAATGCATTCAGTTTTTTTACAGAAACCCAAAAACTTTATTGTTTTTTTTAGAGGGTTGAAATATTGGATTGTATAAAACTTATCAGGAAAATATTTGAAACAAACAGCTGCTTATTATATACTGTTTATGGTAAAGAAACCAGAGATGTTTATGAACATTTATAAAAGCAAAGCTGTGAATTATTTGGGCTTATTGATACAAAAGCCACTTTCTTCATTTTTACCTGCTGCTTCACTTTGTTGTCCGGTGGGTTTTTAGTCAATCAGAGTTCTGAGCTCTTCTCCTGGTTGCTTCGCTGCAGCGTTCAGAGGAGTAACTGCTACATGGTGTGTGCCGCCGACGCCGTCAGCCCCACTTCCTCTGGCCGCTCCAACTCGGACCTGGAAATCGGCTGTCTGATCGACCTGGCCACGGGCTTCGTCTCCTTCACCGCCAACGGCACCGAGCTGCCCACGGCATATCAGGTAGATAAGAAGACTGGAGCTCCAGAATCAGAAATGCAGTTAAGCACTGAGGCGTAAAGTTGACTTTGGCCGAACCTTTTTCCTCCTGTGGTAAATATATTATGTCCAGATGATTTATTTCTCCCGCTTGACTCAAAGCGCAGCCGTCCAATTCCTCCCGAAGGCAAAACATAAAACGGTGACAAGTTATTGAAATTAAGACATCTACAGTTTGCTTCAAAACTAACAGACATCAAGGCCAGTTCATTTTCTTTTGGCTGGGCACTAAAAACATTTGGCTTCAAAAGATGATTCTGAAACAACACATCTTTCTAGTTATTACCAGCATTTAGAGCAGATTCAGTGCTTAAAATAAAACATTTATAACAGTTAAAAAAACTTTTAGGTAAGCAAATTTATATGAGCAGATAAACTAGAGTAAAGTAAGTAAAACTTAATATTCATTTGCTAATTCTTGACCTTTTAATTCTCATTATGATGATGGTAGAAAAAAAATATTCAGCAGCAAAATGCAACAGTACTAATTCAGTTTTTATCCATCTTTAGCAGATTCAGGGAAATCCAAACATCTTCTGCTGCTGATCTTCAGTATTTAAGGTGTCAAATTCATGATGAGGTGTTTAAAAGATGCTGCTTCTGCTTTATTCTTCTTTTTCTGATTTATTTGCTTTATATAGAGGTTTAGTTTTTTCGAAAGAAGCAGCATCCTGGAGGGAAAAAATGGATAATTTAGTGAACTTCAACTTCACCGTACTAAACCGGATTGTTTTACTTTGTGATTTATCATCAGTGAATCAAATCCATGGCCTTAAATTATGTTGAGATCGAACATTTTAAGAGTCACAGATATTATATTGCCTTTCTTGTGGCTCTTTGTTGTTGTTTTTCAGGTGGAGCCCAACACCAAGCTCTTCCCAGCTGTTTTTGTACGCCCCACCAGTTCAAACCTCTTCCAGTTTGAATTTGTCAAGATAAAGGTTCGTTTCTCTTCATCATTCCTTTATTTTATAACAATATATTTATTTAGATTACTGCATGTGAAGAGTGCAAACATACGGAAGAGCTGTGTGAGTGTTTCTATGATTGGGTGGAAGAGGAACACAATTTGAGTGCTTTATATGTAGTTAAAAAGGGACTAAATGTATGAAAACATGTTTTGTACTACAAAGACTTTCATGACAAGAAGTAAAAATGAAATATTATTAAACTTTGCTCAAGTATTCATCAGGATCTTACTAAAACAAAAACTTTTTTAAATGCAGCTGTGTCAAAATATGAGTTTAACGAACAGCAGCAAATCCGGTGATACTCGTTCATCAGGACATTTTCTCCGATAACGTCCCCGCCTCATCGCAGGATGCCATGCCGCTGTCGTCGGCCATATTCAGAAGTGAGCAGAGGAACCCCGTGCCGCAGTGTCCGCCGAGGCTAGACGTGCAGACCATCGTGGCCGTGCTCTGGAGTCGAATGCCGAACACCTTCCTGAGTGTGGAGACGGCTCGGGTCAGCGAGCGGCACGGCTGGGTGGTCCAGTGTCTGGAGCCGCTGCAGATGATGGCTGTACACATACCTGAAGAGAACAGGTGACATAACAGACAGAACAAAACACTGGAGCAACGCAGGTGTGCGGTCGTTTTTCTGTCAAAAAAATGTTGAATGGTGCCAGGGATTTTAGCAGATATCTCCAAGGCTCTTAGTAACATAATTTAATTAATTTTCCAGTTTAATGGAGTAAATGTTGTTTTTATGTAAAATTTTAATTTACACATTTTAGCAAATTTGGTGAGATAAACCTGGTTAAACAAAGTTTATATCCAATACACAAAAGGCCCAGGAGAAGGGATTGCTACCAGTAGACATAGTGATTAATGGACTTTATTTATAAAGGCTTTTCACACCATGGTTCTGTGATTTGTCTACAGAGCTGAGCCCCTTTTCAAGTTGCCCTTAGTTGTTTTATTCATGAACCAATCAAGTCCTGCAACAATGTGTTCGTTCATCCATGAAGTCAGGATGATTGAATCAGCGTAGTGACAGCATCGCTGCACGTGTCTCCCCCCCCCCCAGCTTCACACAAATTTAGGCTGGGACTTCTTTTGTTGCAGACTGATTTAGTCTGTGTCCACATGGAAACACCATTTTTTCTAAATTATCTTTTTAGTTCTGGTTTCTAGACTTGCCTTCATCCAGGCCTGTATGCGAAAATGCACCAAAAACAGGAAACAAGGCGTGGAGCGTGCGCATAAGGCTTGCGCTGTGGGTGCTTCAGGACACCCTCAGGTCGTAGGTTAGGTTAGTGGTGGGGCTATGACATCACCATGCCGTCTACACAAAAACGCAAGGGTGACTTACTAAAATTTCTTTCTTTCTGGAGTTTATTGTCAGAAAATGTCCTTTTAGGACTCCTAAAATGCTGTGTCCATGGTTACACGGAGCTAAAACATTATAAAATGTCCTGTGTGAGTAAAACAGTGAATCGACTCCCCGGTCATCTCCTCCATGACACACAAGCAGGAGAGAAGTGTTTCAGGCCTGGACGGAAGTGCTTTCCTCAGATGTTCTCAGGTGTGTTCGTGCAGGAAATTAAATCCCAGGTGAACTCTGCTCCTCACTTTTTATAGATTTTTTTTTTCTTGTTAAGATTTCAGCACCGCCTGCCTTTAAAACTCCGCTTCATATTAGTTTTCCTTTTACTGCATGAGTGCCTTTGTGTTTTCTCCACCTTCCCATGACCTGAAAATGATCATCCTTCTGCAAACACACCTTACAGTCCAAAGTAGGCTTACAGTGAGGGAATCGAGGAGCATCTATTTCACACATCATCTCTGCAAATCTCTGAGATTTTTTTGTTTCCCTTCGAAACAAAAGGTGAAACAGGAGCAATGGGATGGTATTCTGGTGTCACCTAATTTGGTCTACAAAGACCAGCTCAAAGGCTCCCAATTACAACTTACTGATGCCATAATTATTAGCTGTTTATTCTGATTTTTGCGATTTTTAAATTCACATTTTGTTCTTTTCTACATCGTTCCTTCAGGTGTTTGGACATCCTGGAGTTATCAGAGCACGAGGACCTGAGGAAGTTCCACTACCACACTCTGAAGCTGTACTGCGCCCTGTGTGCTCTGGGAAACAACCGTGTCGCTCACGCTCTCTGCAGCCATTTAGACCAATCCCAGCTCCTCTACACCATCGACAACCAGTACCTGTCAGGCATGCTCAGAGAGGGCTTCTATGATGTCCTCATCAGGTGTGCTGCCGTCTGTTTTTTTGGTGATCAGCCTGTTTTATTTACAGACTATCTGCCAATTGGGCAAATGTTGACATTTGTATGTAAATACAGAAAAGCACGAACTGAATTGGGAAAGATGATAAATGTTGCCAATGAATGACGATAAATGCTGCTGTCAGTGAAACAAAATTAGAGTCCAAAATATAAAAAAGAATTAAATAAGCTGAGGGAAAGAACAGGTTGGTCGTGCTTTTACTCATCTGATCTACGTCTCCTTCAGTGTCAACCTCAGTGCCATTAACTGCCAAAGTGATGGAGCGATACACAAACTCAGCATTCACCGCTGTCCAATAAATCATAAGAATGTGTTTTAGATGTGTTTCTGCTGCCAGCTCACATCCCTTGTAACTGAATCGCTTATTTTTTTTATTTTATATATATATACATAATACCATTTCACACACAACCCTAGTTCTGAAAAAGCTGAATGAAAAAAATAACGTAATTTTGAATCTTATGGCAGCAACACCTCTCAAAGAAGTTGAGACGGGGGCAACAAAAGGCTGTGAAATTAAGTGGTATGAGTTTTAAAATGGCAAATGCTCCCATCTGGATTGTTGCTTTTTCAGAGGAGGTCTTGCATATTTCAGCAGACTGCATCCATCAGAGTCCAGCAGCTGAACTGACCTGACCTGCCTGCAGTCCAGACAAATAATCCACCAAAGACACTCTTTTTTTGTCTCCCTCAGTGTTTTCAGAAAAGTTAACTGATTGACGGTTTTATTTCTGAAGTTTAAGCCACAATAGTTAAAGAACCCAGTAAGTCTGCTGAATCATATTTATAGATGAATATCCCTGTCACATCTCTCAGACATATTACAGTAATCTAAAGGAGGAGGTTGTAGAATTCTTACTAATAGCACATTTAAATCACTCGGGGGACGTTTGAGGTAAATGAAGATACAGAAGTCTGAATTGTCTTGAGATATGTGCAATAATTGAGCTAATTCTTCTTGTTTCCAGCATTCATCTAGAGACGGCAAAGGAGGCGCGCCTGATGATGAACAATGAGTTCATTATCCCTGTGACGGATGAAACTCGTTCCATCAAGCTCTTCCCCGATGAGTCCAAACGCCACTCACTGCCCGGCGTGGGCCTGAGCACCTCCCTTACGCCTCGGGTCAACTTCTCCCCCGTCGGCATCATCAACACCAAACGCCAGCAGTTCCTCCACAGCCCCCAGATCCCGCTGGGCGTCCTGAAGGAGAAAGCCATCAGCATGCTGACCGAAGCTGTGCAGGGAGGCGGCTCCCACATCCGAGACCCGGTGGGCGGGAGCTTGGAGTATCAGTTCGTCCCCATCCTGAAGCTCATCGGAACGCTGCTCATCATGGGGGTTCTGAGCAGCGACGAGGTGAGGCTGATCCTCCTCCTCATCGAGCCCAACGTGTTCGGGGAGGCGAAGGAGGGCGAGGAGGCGAAGGGGGACGAGGTGGCTGTGGTCGGGGAGAAGGAGGAGGTGAGCAAGAACGAGGAGAAAGCTGTGGAGGCGGGAGAGGAGGAGACCAAGGAGGGGAAACCGCCGACAAAAAGTCTGCTGGAGAAGTCGCTGCCGGAGTCTGTCAAACGCCAGGTGATGAAAAGCAGCAGTAAAAAAATGCACAAACACATTTCATTTCAATATAGAAGAGTGATGATTGAAAATAAATCCATAAAACTGACTCCATCAGTTTCTCCTTTAGGGTTTTAATAGTGTGAATGCTGACTCAGCATGTTTTCCTGCTTTTTTTATTTCAGTACATTTTTGCCATCTAACTACTTCTGCATATTTATATATCAAAATGTTCAGCTCATACAGGAGATGGGTGTGGCAACATTTGGGTTTTTTAACTTACTCTTCATATATATATTCAAAGCATATTTGTTATTTATTTATAAATTACTTTATTACTATTATTTACAAGTATTTTCCTCAAACAAATACATTGAGATCTCTTTAATTCCTTAAAAAAATAAAACCTATTCTTTTTAAAATTTGCTGCAGTTTTTGTCTTCTTGTGGTACTTGAAGTTTTTAGCTGCCAGTTTGCTTCTTGTAGCTTTTAGCTTACAGCTAGCCTTTTGCTACTTTTACCTAGTGTTTCACTTTAGTTTTAGCTTCTTCATTCAACACTGCATTTCTCTTGGTAAATTATATTCCATTTGGCTCATTTGGTCCAATAATTTCTCATTTAACAGCTTTTTGCTCTGCTTTTATGACTTGTTTTGAGAAATGATTGTATGAGAAAACTAATATACCTGTCAGACACAAATGCAATGAGTTCCTGAAATCAGACACCATCACTTTAATAAAAATATTTCATTATTCTGTTTCTGTTCCAGATGTGCGAGCTGCTGCATTACTTCTGCGACTGTGAGCTGAAGCACCGCATCGAAGCCATCGTCTCTTTCTCCGACAGGTTCGTCTCCAAGCTGCAGTTTAATCAGAAGTTCCGCTACAACGAGCTGATGCTGGCTCTCAACATGTCCGCCGCCGTCACGGCCAAGAAGACCAAGGAGTTCCGCTCGCCACCTCACGAGCAGGTGATCCAGTCGCTGTGTTACTCACATCCATTTGCATCCGTGTCAGAAATAAAACCCAACAAGTAGGAGGTGCAGCTTTCTGCTGAATTGAACAGAAATCGAGCTGTGGAGCTGAACGCCTGGCATTTAGGAGGAAGTTGTTGTTCCTGGTCCCAAAAATGGGGAATATATGTTGTTTCCTGTTCAACCTTTTCAGTTTGAGGTTTGAAGGTGAAGATGTGTTTTAAAAGATGGTAGAAATATCATTAAAATGCTTAAAACAAACTTAGGTGTATATAAAAATCAGCTGTTCACCTAAATGTTTTGTTTTTCTTCTTTTCTGTATAATTCTGTATAATCTGTAACTGGGAAAAGGTAATTGATATTTATATACGAATGATTTGACATAATACATCTAAAACCAAGGTTAATTTATGTAATTTTAATAAATATTGATCGTGATCGGCCCTTGGCTAGGACCAAATTTTTAATTTGCGTCACTGGGTTTGACACCCCTGCTCTAAGGGTTAATCAGTTGTAGATGTCCATCCAGGGATTACTTTGAGAGTTTCATTAAAATCCATTTCAGCAGCTCATGAGATATTTTGCTAACAGACAGTTGACTATAATAGTTAGTGGCAAAGTTTGCTGTTTTGTCTTCAGCAGCGTCTAATAATCATGTTTGAACAGAGAAATGTCTAAAATAAGCAGACCAGAGATGGAAAACACTGCAGTAGGAGATTGATTAGTTATTCTTTAAGCTCTTCACTGTTTCTGTTTAGATCTTTCTGTTGTTTTTGTGTTGTTTAGATGCACAATCTGCAGCATGTTCAGACAGAGCCAAGGGTTTTAGATAGACATGGACAGATTAATTAGTGCTATAATTACCATCATTAAGGCTTCAGACTCCCTCTGTCAGAAAAAGCTTTGGACAATCCCTCTGCTGACGAAGATGAAACCCACGTCCGATTTTAAAACCTCCACTGTTCTCCGTCGTCTTTCGCTCATTTCTTTCTCTGTCTCTTCAAACCTTCTCTTCTCTTTTTTTTTTTAAACATTCCCCTCTTTATGTTTGTCTAACCTCGCTGCACGGTTTGTTTCCCGCAGATCAATATTCTGCTAAACTTTGACGCGGGGGAAGACTGTCCCTGTCCAGAGGAGACCCAGGAGGAGCTCAAGTCCTTCCATGAAGAATTACGGCTCCACTGTGGTAGAGTCCAGCTGCTTGCTCACTAGATCCTGCTACACACATTCTGTGAATTTCAGTGAAAATAAAAGCCGAAATGTCAGTTTCACACTATTTGATTTTGGTCCAGCTTGTTTATTCTTGATTTATTTTAACAAATCAGCATGAACTTTTTTTTATTTTCAGGATCTGACTTACCTTTATTTGGCTTTTTTACATTGATGCACAGTATTTGGCATGTTTCGTTCACATTAAGCTGACAGAAATGTGTTTGCTCCTGCAGGAATCCCAGTGGAGGAGGAGGAGGAGGAGCAGGACACTTCCATCAAGGGCCGTCTCCTGGCTCTGCTCTACAAGATTAAAGGTCCACCTCAGAAGACAGAAGAGGAGCCCAAAGAGACGGAACAGGCCGCTCCAAGTAAGTGTCCAAAACCACAGAGGAGAAAAATGTTCTAATCAACTGAAAATGGACCCCTCTCTGAACCCTGTCTTAAATTCTTCCTTCAGCTTCTTTCACTCCGAACAAAAAAAAATCACAAATTGTGCTTCTTTTTATTACAGGAAACCGTCCAGCTCAGGTTTTATCTGCTTCATTTTTCACTGCGGACAGTAAACGTTCGACACGGGCGGAATAAGCTGTTTGTCTTTGTTTGCAAGTGTGAAACAAAAAGATAATCGTTTATCTTGCACACGGTGTGTGGAGCACATATTAGATTTATGTGATTTATGTTGTAAATTATGTGCCGCTCTGCAGAAATACCTCATCAAACAAAGACTCTGAGTGGAAGGACTTGAAGTGACATTCAGAAATAAAATAAATAAAAGCAAAGTTTTTTTTCATAGTTGTTTGTTGTGATGGAAAAGCAAATCTTTTATAGCTGAGTGGTTAAAATAAAGAAGCTTATTCTCATGATTAATGATGAACAAGAACAAACTTCTGAAGTTATCAGTTTCTGTCTTTATCTTTAATCGAGACGCTCCTCAGTAAAACAGAAAAGAAGATTAAGTGGTTGAGAGGTGGTTTAAACAACCCCAGTCCTGAAAAGGTTTGGATGTTGTGTAAAATGTAAATTAAAAACAACATTCAAGGATTTGCATTTTCGTAAACCCTTAAAAACCCAAAAGTTAAAATGAGAAATTGCACCTTTCTTTTGGAAAAAAACTAAGATAATTACAGGTAGAAGGAAAGTTTCATGAATTCATCTTTCATCTTAGTGGTCGTGGCGGATTTTGATGTGAATATGGCTTTTTTTTTTTTAAATTTAATGAATCCCATTTGTCATTAAACGCACCACACTGACATTACAAACCGTTGAAAGATTAGTTAATCATAATAATCATAAATAAAACATTTTTCAGCGTTTCTCGTCAGCTCCGGGTCCAACGGTTCACTGCTGTTCACTGAAATCGTGGCTTTGTTTGATTCCAGTTAATAAAAAACTAATGCTGAGTCTCTCTAAGGCTGCTTGCTATGAATTTTAACGCTTTACTCTTATCTGACAGGAGGGAACACACATTAAATGGTGTCATAAATGACGAATGAAGTGATTTTAGGTGACAAGCCTTCACTTTTTATATTTTGTTGTCAGGTTTGCATTTAAGACTTTACATTTTGTTGTATGGTTTGAAAAACAGACAATCAAAACTCTGAGGCATTTTTCTCAAACTTACTGCTTTATTCTTTATTAATATAATCAGAAAACCTTTGAACAAGGAGCTTTTGCAAATCTTGTGTGAAGAGGATACAGTAAAGTCTATAATCTCCTGATTTTATCTGTCTGATAATATGACTTTGTTTCACCCTCTTAGGTTTTCAAGGACTCAGTAGCTTCTATGGTTTAAATGTCAGATCTTAATCTTATAACTGAATATCACAAGAGGTTATTTATTTGAAGATGGTGTTTGGAGCCCGATGTCACTGAGCCTTATTTCAGATATAATATAACGAGTGTTGTTGTGATTAAGAAAGATTGCATCGTGTGTTTGAGGAGCTCTGGAACGGAGAACTTCTGATAAATGACCCCGAGCTGACAGAGTGTGGTCGTTTTGCAGATTAGCTTGCAGAGCGTGTAGTTTTAGAGTGTCTACCTCCCCCGTGAGCCTCGCTGTGAGGCGACGCAGAGCAGATCTTCACCTTCAGCGCAGCCGGCTCCTCGCCTCGCTCGCCACGCTCGCCTCTCATCAGGATTCTGTGTGAACACGAGCCTTTGTTTGCTACAGATGTTGTGCGATGCAACTTAAACACTCAAAGTTCACCGAGGTTTAACGGCGTGATCACTCCGAGCCGAGCAGCATTTAGCTTCAGCTCAGAGAGTTTGTCTGTGGTCGTGTCTGCGAGATGAAACTTTAATGAGACCTTAAGTCTGAGTTTCAAAGACAAACTGGACTTTACAGCTTCTATCAAATCTGTCTCAGTTTAATGACACAACCCTCAAGTCGTTCTGTTTTGTTGGGTTCTAAATGTGGATAAAATCCAGGAGGTGGATCCATTTTAGAAATTCTGAACTCTTAATTCTTAAAATCAACTTTATCTGAATTATTTATA
Source organism: Kryptolebias marmoratus (assembly GCF_001649575.2). Lineage (NCBI taxonomy): Eukaryota > Metazoa > Chordata > Actinopteri > Cyprinodontiformes > Rivulidae > Kryptolebias > Kryptolebias marmoratus. The sequence goes on from NC_051448.1 coordinate 5,048,688, forward strand.
TTAAACTATGATAGAAAATGTGAAGTTGTCCATTTTGACAAATGGAATTTATTTAAACTGAGTTATGTGTCTTGTAAAGAGAGATAAGCAAAGTGAGCTACTAAAGATTTTAAATGCAGGAAATGCAACATTTAAAAATGTCTTTATTATGCGATTTCTGCATTCAAACACCTCCAGCTTCTGAGGTTTAAATTTGATGCTTTTATTTATGATGAAAAGAAAGTTCATGCAAATTCAAACTTTTAATTTGTTTTGAATTTATGCTCATCTGAGAGATGTCTGAGTCACTAATAAGTTTATTAATGATCGTCAATAAGCTTCCAATGAAATACGGTTTTGGAAGCAAAGTTGTTTTTAAGGGAATATTTCCTGCAAGCTCTCATCAGTAGTTTTTAATTCTGATTATTTGCTTATTTCTGCCAGATCTGTCTGTGGTGAAGGATTAAAAAAAACAACTTTTAGTAGGAACATGACAGCCCTTACTCGAATACAACCCCAATTCCAAAAAAAAAAAAAAAAAACAGAATGCAGTTATTTGCAAATCTCCAACAATTTGTACCATTTTTAGGAAGGGGGGACATTTTATGGCAACAACACATCTCAAAATAGTTGGAACAGGGGCAACAAAACGCTGTAAAAGAAAGTGATGTGAATAAGAAACAGCAGGAAGACATTTTGTAACGAATTAGGTTAATTGGAAACGGGTCGGTTATAAAAAAGAGCAACATGAAGAGGTTGAATCTAACAAAAATCTGTGCCTAAAAATAGTGCATCTATTCCAGCAGCATGGCTTTTTATTAGAAGAGTTCGGGTGCTGAGCTGACCTGCCTGCAGTCCAGACTTTTCACCAAATGGTGAAAATCCTCCATCAGACAAGAACGGGACAACATTCCCTCCAAAACCCCCAGCAGCTGCTGTCCTCAGGTCCTGGATGGTTACAGACGGATGTTTAAAGAAGAGGAGATGGTGAACATCGTAAACATGATCCCTGTCCCTTCTTTCTGAAGAAGTGTTGCTGCAATTACATTCAAAATGATCTTACATGATGTGTTTTCCATGTTCCATTGTGAATAGGTTTGGAAATCATTGCATTCTGTTTGTGTTTACATTTTACACAATGTCCCGACCTTCTTGGAACAAGAGGTTGTACAAAAGCTGCAGGATTTTTGTCAAATTTTGCAATAAGTAATACCCGAGTCATTGCTTAGTGTTGTTTGCCTGACAGCAACAAGCTGCTAACGTTGAGCACAGTTTTTATGCCAGCACTCATTTATTTCTGCATTTCTTCTTTAGCCAACCTGAAGGAGCTGATTTCCCAGACCATAACCAGCTGGGCTCAGGAGTCCCATATCCAGGACCCGGAGCTGGTCAGAGTGATGTTCAGCCTGCTGAGGAGGCAGTACGACGGCATCGGCGAGCTGCTGCGGGCCATGAAGAAATCCTACACCATCAGCGCCGCGTCCGTGCAGGATGCTATTAACCTGCTGGCCTCTCTGGGTCAAATCAGGTCTCTGCTCTCCGTTCGGATGGGCAAAGAGGAGGAGAAGCTCATGATAGATGGACTCGGGTAAGAGAACCAGTTTCTCTAAATGCAGTGAAAGTTCTTTGTTTTATAAACAGAAATATTAAACCCCCATCAGACGCTGTTACAGTAACATTTCCAGATTAAGTATCGAACTGCAGTGCTGTGACGTGACTTATTCGTTTCCTGTGTTTTTAAGGGACATCATGAACAATAAAGTTTTCTACCAGCATCCCAATCTGATGAGGGTTCTGGGCATGCACGAGACCGTCATGGAGGTCATGGTCAATGTTCTGGGAGGAGACAAGTCCCAGGTAGAACAACATTTGGGTCGAATCTCTCTAAAACTCACCGAAAATAATCCAAAAATGCATCAGATTTCACCCCATGAGGCCATTTATAAGAACACTTTAAAATATTTGCAGCTCCTGCATAATAAAACTGTCTGTTTTAAAGTAGTTTTTAAAAGGTTGCTTATTTTATTTTCCTATCAGTCAGCTGCATGACGTTACAGCTACAAAATACACAGTAGAACTGCCCTTTAAAGATGTTTCAGCGACCAGTTGGTTATAATTTAAAATTAGTGCCAAACAGCTGGATGGATAATATTACTCAGTTGTTTTTCCCTTCATCTGAAGCTGTCTTTGCCCAAATGTCAAATACAATTAATTTCAAGGATGTAGAATAGACAGGAAGAAGCTTTTTGCCACATTTAAAAATGTGAACAGGCAGACGTTTAGTTTAATGTTGAACAATGAACAATGTTCCTTTTTTTTAATCTTATTTCAGCCAGAATCAAAACCGACGGGTTCTGATGTTTACATTTACTTTAATCATAGCACCAAATTATGAAATATGTTGTTTTAATTGGTGATCAGAGGCTCAAAAACACTCGAGTCTTGAGTTCTTGTCTTTACGAAACTTAAGTGAATAATAAAATGAAATGCTTATTAGATGATTTACGGCTGAAGCAGATTTTATTCTAAGACATTAAGGTTGGCCAAGAGCAACAACCTAATACCCTGACAAAGCTCAGGGGTAACGGGGAGGGCAAAGGAGGCAGAGGAGGCGTCGAAGAGCCCGTTGGGATTAAATGCCAGAGTGAAGCATGAATTCAGACAGACAGGCCTCAGGGAGACTTTAAACCCCTGATGACGAACACTAAGCGCCTCATCACGGTTTCAGATAAATTCCTGTCTGCCACTCGATACGCGCTCTGCTCCGACTGTGGCCATATAAAGCTCAGCTGCAGGTTTGTAATGTTTACTTTATGATTATCTCTGATGACGCCCGTAATGTCACATGTTGAATTACTGGCTTTAAACGAGGATTAGCTCATCATAGATTTTATCACACAATCTTATTGGTTGATAAAGAAAAAGACTTCACGAAAGCAAACAGTAGATCTAATTACACATCTAACATTAGAATCAAACAAAAGATGCCTTTTGCCTTTAAAAACTGACAAATTACATATAAAACAGGAAGCATTTAGCATCACTGGGAAGTTGTCAGTTAGTTGATAAGATTTTCTGAGAGGTGCAGGTTTTAGGAGTTCGATAATTTACTCTCCATTTCTCACATGAAGACGTTTTAATTTGCTGCTTTATTCTCAAACTTAAAACTCAGAAGAAATGCTAACAGACAGACAACAGCGTTAAAGCTAAAAATGTTTTTTCAGTTGTTGTGTTTTGAGCAGAATAAAAGCTAATTGTCATCGGGTAAAATTTTAAATAATTTTTCAAAAGATGAAATAGGTTTTACTTTACAACTTTCAGATGATAAAACTGGGTTATTGTGTTAATTCTGATACTGTCAGCAGTTTTAATCTTTCATGAATCATTCTGGAGACAAGTGTTATGACTTTTGTTATTCATATCTTGGATAGTTTTTAAAATATTTAACTTTTTGGTTTCATTGAAGTGAATGGGGATTTTTTTGCTTAGCTAATTTTAGGTGTTAGTAAATGTTGTTTTAATTAGGTTTTAGCTACAGTTTTGCTTCGAGTTTTTTGCCACAGTTCTGCTAACATTTGCTTGTAGCTACAATTTTGCCAAATATAGTTTTTAGCTGTTTTGTAGTCTTTAGCTTTTAGCTTTTGTAATGATAGCTTTTAGCAACAAGTTTGCTTATTTGATATTTTGGCAACTTTTTTGCTAGTTTTAGGTCTTACTAAAGGGTTATAATTTAATCTTTTAGCTACATTTTAGCTAATTTTCTTGATAGTTTTATAGTTTAATTACGGTTTTAGTGGTTTGAGCTTTTAGCTACTGTTCTGCTCAGTCTAATTTTGAATTATTTTGCTGATTTTAGCTCCTGTTCTACTTGGTTTACAGTTCAGTTTTAGCTTTTCTAACGACGTTCAGGAGTCTTCAGCTCTTCACGTTGTTCTTGTTGAAACGTGTGCTCTCCTTGATTAAATAAACTTGAATGAATGAATGAAAACTTCTCACTCTTCATCTTTTTCCCCCTCCCCGCAGGAAATTGCCTTCCCCAAGATGGTGGCCAGCTGTTGTCGTTTCTTGTGCTATTTCTGTCGTATCAGCCGTCAGAACCAGAAAGCCATGTTTGACCACCTGAGCTACCTGCTGGAGAACAGCAGCGTCGGACTGGGTGAGTGATCCGTCACACGGAACGATCTGCTCTCCCAGCATCCGCTGACGGTCGCAGCGCTTTTACAGTCAGAGGAATACGGGTGTAAAATACAAAAAATACAAAGGTGAAGAGAGCAAAAGCTGGTTTAAAAACATTGAGTTGGAGAACTTGATTTAGAAATTACAGATGAGCAGTGGCTACGAATGTGGAAGGTTCATCATTCAACAACTAATTCATGAATCTGGAGGGAATTGCATGGAAAAATCAGATTCACTTTTTTATCACACCAAAATTAAAAAGTAAACAATCTCAAAGTTATCAAAAATGTTGGCGAGGATGTGGATCCATCAATGTAAACCATTCACACATCTTCTGGAAATGTAATAAAATAACTATGTTTTGGAAAATAATATCTATTGAATTGCAGAAGGTGCTAGGGTATGAATTACCAGGAACCTGCTTGGATCTATGTCTTGGTAGAGTTTAAAAAAAAAACTATGACCACTCCTGACGACTACCTGATCAAAATACTGCTGGTAGCAGCCAAGAAAGCAATCACCAAGAACGGGGGAAAGGAAACAACGCCAACTAGAGCTCAATGGATAACAATCATAAAAGAAATATATTTAATGGAAACATTGACGCACATGCTGAGACTACAAGAAGCACAATTGTGGGGAAAATGGGAAAAATGGACCCTTTATATGCTTCAAATATGGAATGAGAACAAAATAAAAAATAACAAATAAAACATATATACCAATATTGTAAAATTGTCAAATCATATTAATAGGCGGCTCTCTGTTCTTCGTTCTTCCTTTTTTTTTTTCTTTTGTTCATTTACTGTTCTATATATGTGTTAAAAAACACCAATAAAGATTTGAGTGAAAAAAACAAAACATTGAGTTGGTTTAAAGGTTGACTTGACATTTAGAATTTCTTCCTCGAGGATTTGCAGCACTTCAGTGTCCAAAAATGCCCTTTAGCTGCTTCCAAAACGGAAGAAAATGTGCTCAGGAACCAGTCGTTGCCCCTGTTTGGAAATTCTTTTCAGCTAATCAAAGTTAAAACGCCGCTGAGGAGGAACCAGGCTGTGACTCAACATGTGAAGGAAAAAGGGGGCAAAGAGGCAGACGGCAGGTGGAGTGAGGAGAACGTGAGCCAGGCCTGATTGGTCCGGCAGGTCTGATGAGTCGCTGCTGCTGCTGAAGCACCTGGTCTGATGGAGGCCCGGTCCCAACACTCGCCGTACGCCCTCTGCCCCTCTATGAAGCGTGTACTCAGTCAAAACGCACAGAAGGGTTCGTGTTTGCAGGTTACAAGCATGCAGACTTTGGAGAATTTGGACAGTACAGGTTACATCATCGACTTACGCCACTGCATTATAACTGTGACATCCAACATGGCCGACCGGTCGCTGTTTTGGTATTTTAAGAAGATGCCAGTACTATTTTAAAAGTACAGTTTAGGTATTTTAGTTTTCCAAAGTCATTGCAGGAGATATTTGGCTGTTCAAATGTGTTTTGTTCTGACTTGTTGAACACGGAGCAAAGTTTGATGGTATTCACACCTGTACATCAGAGTGAAACAAGAATTATTTCAATACTTTACATTTAAAAACTGTTTTTTTTCGTGACAGACGCAGCTCACTCTGTCACCGCCGCCATATTTCTGCCATTTTAATTCAAAACCCTTTCATTATCAATAAAGATAATAAAAAACGCCACATTCTGCGATGAATTGTGGGTAAATGCTTCGCCGAAGTCCGTCTGGATGCGGGCTTAGCCGAAGGCCTAATGCAGGACACAAAGGGGGCGGGGCTCAAACCCTTCAACACGCATTTGAAGGACACGAGGGTAATCTGCAGTTCATCTCTCACTACAAAAAATACCAAACATCTGTAATTATAGATGTGAACAGGGGGCGTTTAAATTAAAATGACTGAAATTCACGTTTCGACCACACAACACTGGGTTTTAGACCAATGATTCCCAAAGTTGGGGTCGGGACCCCAATGTGGGTCACCCAACACCAATCAGGGGTCCTTAGATAATCTCCAGATATCAAGTTACAATTAAAAACCCAGTTTTTATGATATATTTACACCCTAATTGTTACAGAGAATTGATATACAAGTCATTTAATGATTTAAAAATTAGCAAAATGGATGCTAAGGCTGTTTGTGTTGTCATTATTCCCTTTTTTAATAGGATCATTGGAACTTTTGGATATTTAAACAGCCAACAGATGAGGTCACACACCTTTGTCACTGTTATTTTATGGGTCGGAAGCTGAAAAGTTTGTGAACCGCTGTTTTAGACAACACTGGGGTTCTGTTTGTGCAGAACTTTGTTATTTATAGTAAATCAATCTGTAGATGCAGCTGTTCTGCTTCTGCGTCCTGAAGATTCAACATTTTAAACCTGCAGCAAACAGCTGTCAGGTTTATCTTGATAAATGAGAGCACATCTTGTGTGTTTTTACCCCACTCCCGTGTTAATGCACGTGAATCCCTGCTCTGCACTCTAAAGTGATTAAACGTCCACATTTTGCTCTGCTGAACAATCTTTACGGAACAAACCTTCCAGAAAAAAACCAGGAGAAAAAGTTTCTCTGCTTCGTTCTGAGACAGAGACGGATGAGCTGCCTGAAGGAGTCCAAACCAAGCTTCACTTCAGGATCTTTTTCTGTTTTTTTATTAAGATGTTGCTGATGTCTGACACCCAGTGGTTTTATAAAGTTATACAATGAAACTTTTAAAGAAATCAGCTCAAACTTGTATTTACAACTATTTAAGAAAAATCACAACCCTTAATATCTAGATATCTGACTCGAGTTGTACTCATTGTTTGATTTTTAGAAAAGCCTTTTTATTTATGTTTAAATTATTAGTTTTATTAGTCAGATCTGTATACTTAAATATTTGGTCTTTTTTTGTGTGAAAAGTTCATCTGAAATAAAAACAGAAAAAAGGTTAAAAACAGTTTAATCAAGCAGTCAATAAGTTAAATAGTCAATAAATTAAAGTAATAATTTCAGATTTATTTCCTTGCCTGTTAATAATAAAATACAGAATTCCACAATAAAAAGACCAGTTTCTGTGTGTTTAACAAAAACCTAATCTGGTCTGTTAATTTCATAGAATTATGGAGATAAACTTTTATATTTATTATTTTGTTTTCCTTTAGTATCATTTTTTAATTATCTGTCACCTTTGGTTTTTGTTTTACTACGTTTAGCTTTTAGCCACAACTTTGCTAAACGTAGCTTTTGGCTCAGCTTTGCTAATTTTAGGTTTTTGGATATGGTTTTGCTAGGTTTAGTTTTTAACCTACATTTTTTTCTCTTTTAATTATAGGTTTTTAGCTACAATTTTGCTGATTTTAAGCTTTTAGAAATGCATATTTGCTCATTTTACCTTCTGGTTTTCTTGCATTCTTCAGGAAGTTTTAGCTCTCTCAGCTGGACTTTAGCAGAAAGGATTTCTGTAGTTTGAGGAAGTTTTAATGTGTGATCGAATAAAGATGGCTTCTGTGACCTCTTCTTGTGTCACAGACAAAACGGACGATCAACATTTGCTGATGTGATGCGTTACGGCTGCTTCGGTGTGAAGTTTGCTCTGCTGGTGACGCTGAACCTGTACTTTTTTCTTGTTTAGCGTCTGAGGCGATGCGGGGCTCCACTCCGCTGGATGTTGCAGCGTCTTCAGTGATGGACAACAACGGCCTGGCCCTGGCTCTGGAGGAACCGGATCTGGAGAAGGTGTGCTTCTCTCACAAGTGAATTAATTCAGAAAATAACAAAATGAGACCTGAGTGTGCACACCAGCATGTGACACAGTGTGTTATTAAAGCTTCTCGGTGCAGATGGAAACAAAAAAAACCCCCAAAAATTCAGATAATAACTCTTTTTGAGACTGCTCTCATGTTGCTAATACAAAGTATAAGAATAACAGAGGATTTAATAAAAGACGGAACGGTCTGTGTGTAGGTGGTGACATATCTGGCAGGATGCGGGCTTCAGAGCTGTGCCATGCTCGTTGCCAAGGGTTACCCGGACCTCGGCTGGAACCCCATAGAGGGAGAGCGCTACCTGTCCTTCCTGAGATTTGTCGTCTTCTGCAATGGTACGGCATGTTTTTCCTTTTTTAAATTATGTGTGGTGTTTGGGAAACCACAGATTTATTATCTAAATACATGTTGAAATGATCCTAGAGCTGTGAGGGGACATTAAAAGATCAGTTAATGACTAATGCACAATATGGCAATAAATCAAACTTATACAACCCTTAGTGTTGCAGCAACAATCCAGCTTTTTAAGGCATCGTTTGGGATACATTATGTGTGTGAAATGGGAGAGGAGTACATAACAACATTGATTGTGGGAGAATTAGTGGTATAGAAATGGAAAAAAGAGGGTTTGTTATGATTAAAAGTCTGTCAGGGAGGTCTGCCAAGATGCTGCTGAGTTTACAGAACTAAGAAGTAAAAATGTTGGTCAGCTTTTCCTGGATATGAATCCTTTTATGAGAAGCTGAGCCTCCTGGATAACTGAGCTCGAGCTGACTCTGTCCAGACCTTTTCCAGATCATGCAAATCGTTAATGTCACAGGAAGATGAATGTGGGCGTCTGCCTGTTGGTCTGCTGCAGGCGAGAGCGTGGAGGAAAACGCCAATGTGGTGGTGAAGCTGCTGATCCGACGTCCCGAGTGTTTCGGCCCCGCCCTGAGGGGAGAGGGAGGACAGGGTCTGCTGGCCGCCATGAAGGAGGCCATCAAGATCTCTGAGGATCCCGCTCTGGACCTGCCGAAGACCCCTTCTGGAGCCACGGCAGGGTAGGAACATGTTCCAGGCTTCTGTGGCGTTACGGTGATTCTGATCAGCACGTGAGGCAAAGATCACCCAAATCAGGCGTTTGTGTTTGTGTAGGGAAAAGTAGCAAAAGGCTAAGCTAAAAGCCAAAATGAGCAAAACATTAGCTAAAAGATAAAAGTATCAAAAGGCTAGTTCAACTATCAAAAGTGTGCTGACTAAAAACTAAATCTAGCAAAAGGAGAGCTAAAATTCAAAAGTAGCCGTCAAGATCTCTGAGGATATCACTCTAGACCTGCCGAAGACTCCACTGGAGCAGAATGAGAGGTAAATGTAGCTAAAAGTAGCAAAATGGTAGCTGAAACTAAAAATGGCAAAAGGCTCGCTAACAATCTAATGTAGCCCAAAACCCTAGCTTAAAGCATCAAAAAGTACCTAAACGCTGAGTGTTTTAAGGCTAGTTAAAGCTAAAAGTAGCAAAACATTAGCTAAACGATGAAAGTATCAAAAGGCTAGTTCAACAATCAACAGTGTAGCTAGAAGCTAAAAGTAGCAAAGTGCTGACTAAAAGCTAAAAACAGCAAAAGGATAGCTAAAACTGAAAAGTAGTAAAAAGCTAGTTAAAAGCTAAAAAAAAAATAGCAAAAGGTTGTCTACAAGCATAATGTCAGCTAGAAGCTAAAAGTGGCACAAGAAGACAAAAATAGAGTAAATGTGTTGAAGCAGATTTCAAAGAGAAGAATGTTTTTAAAGAAAATAACCAGATCGCAACGTATTGCTATGAGGGGGGATAAAGGGTTAAATATATCAAAGTACAAAAAAGCATGCTTTTCCTGAATAAGCTGAACATTTTAATATATGAACTGCTAAAATGTCACTAAGTATGCAGGATAAATTAACAGTGAAACAAGCAGGTGAATTCTGTGCTGCTGCTAAACTTTTAGAACAAAAGTTACTTCTTAAATACTTAGTATTAAATTATTTTGCTGTTCTTGAATGACTAATTTAATTAGACCGAACATCCCAACAAAGGTAAAATAAAAATGAAAGTGTTAATATCACTGAATTCCTAAATCACGTCTAAAAGCTTTATTTTTATTCCCAGGTTTGCAGCTCAGTTTGCTTTCTGAAGCCTAATAAAATAACATCTTGAAAACGACTACAATCTGTACTCACAGGTGTAATGTTTGAGTTTGGCTGCTTTATAAGACGTTCCTTGTTTCGTCATGATGCAAAGGCTGCGACACGTTGGCTGCACTTTATTGTTGGAAGTAATTATGACCTGAAGTGAAGAGAGGCTTTGGAAGCTGCTCAGAATCGATGCGTTTTATGTGGTGGTGTTATGTGTCAAAACGTCGTTATATGCTCCACTTGTGCCCCTGCTGCTCGTTTTATAATCCTGTTGAGTTGATATTAAAGGTAAGATATCTGATAAAAGCTTGTGTTTTCCTGAGTCAGGTCTGGAGAGGAGGAGGGGGAAGTTATTCACATGGGAAACGCCATCATGTCCTTCTACTCTGCCCTTATCGACCTGCTGGGACGCTGTGCTCCTGAGATGCATGTGAGAACTCCACATGGAGCTGATCCGTCAGGCACTTTAATCCCAACAGGATATTTGTCTTCACGTGTCTTTTAAATGTTGCTCTGCAGCTCATCAACGCAGGGAAAGGTGAGGCGCTGCGTATCAGAGCCATCCTGCGCTCTCTGGTTCCCACTTCAGACCTGGTGGGCATCATCAGCATCCCGCTCAACATGCCGGTGGTGAATAAAGGTGCGCAGATAAACAGAAATAAATGCACCTGAAGCAGGTGGAGCAGCAGAAATATTCAGAGTGGCTGGAGGGGAAAATCTTCCACCCAGGCAGAAAAATGGGGTTTGGTCTGAATTCAAGGCTGGAGCTGCTCAGTTTTCTAAATAACATTTTATTCATCTGTTTTTTTCTGTTTTTTTTTTTTTTGCATTTAGCTCAACAGACACGCTGCATTACTTCACTGCTCAGAAAAAAGAAGTAGATGAAGTTAATATGATGTGTTCCACACTGAAATGAATTAATCTTCTGTTTCAGAATCAAACATATTTGTACATCGTCATGTATGTCTACTTTTAGCTGATTTTAGCCAACCGTTTGGCTTTTAGTCAGTCTTTTGCTACTTGGAGTTTCTATATAGTCTTTTAATTCTTTCAGCCTTTAATTAGCCTGTTGTTACTTATGGTTATTATCTAGCCTTTTGCTCTATAGGATTTTAGCTGGTGTTTTTACTACTACTACTTTTTAGCTATTTCTTTGCTGCTTTTAGCTTCTGTCCACTGTTTTGCTACTTATAACTATTAGCTGGCCTTAAGTCTTTAGCTGCTTTTAGCTAGTGTTTTGATACGTTTAGCTTTTAGGCCCCCTTTTGTTAGTTTTTGTTTTTTTTCTTTAGCTTTAACAACTAAGATTATTCGCTCAGCATTCACACTTAACTTTCACAGAAAATGTTTTTTGTTCTAGTTTCTGTCTTTGCTATTCTGTCTAGTTTATTTTATTTAGTATTGTAATTATTGTTCATTTTTCTCTCGGATGTTTTGTAATAAGAAGAAAAAGTTAGTTTTAAAGTAGTGACGCTTATACTCTTATAATTACTGTACTCTTTCATGAGTTCCTTCTGTTTGTAGTCATAAATTGTGGTATTATTCCGTACGGTTCCCTTCCTCCCTTGTTCCTTTATACCTTCTGAATGTTCTGCAGTCACCATCTTTTATTAATGAAGCCGTTTGTCCTGCTGCTGCTTTTAGTAAACTCTCATTTTAATGGTCTGAAATACTTTGGAAGACATGAATTTAAGTGGAAATGTGTAAATAATCCTTGTTTTGTGCCATTTGAATCGTGCTGAACCTGCAGATGGAACCGTGACCGAACCCGACATGTCGGCTTGTTTCTGTCCGGACCACAAGGCCCCCATGGTGCTGTTTCTGGACAGGGTTTACGGCATCGAGGACCAGAGCTTCTTGCTTCAGATGTTGGAGGTCGGCTTCCTGCCTGACCTCAAAGCCTCTGCGTCTTTGGACACGGTAAGACCCGAGGACTTTTCAACCTGCACTGCTCGGAAACGATCTTTTTACTTATCACAGACCAGATCATTTACTCCTATTTTACTTACAACATAGATATTGTGTTCAGTTTGTTTTAGAAGTTTAGTGCTGATGATTCCTTTTTTGTACAAGTTTTGAAGAAAATGTATGCACAATTAAAGTAGCTGTAACAGCCTAAATATTAACGGCTGCACTGAAAGCAAAATATTACTTTAATATTCATTTTTTAGAGATAAATTTCCAGATTTACCAGCAGTTTCTTCAGGTTTTATAAGCAAAATGGTCCAGCTTCATAAACCACATTTAGGCCCTCTGCTGTTTTTAATGATTAGAGTAAAAGACTCAAGGCGCTGGTAATAAATAGTTTACAAATCCAACACATCAAGGAAATTTCCTGTCTCCAATTACAGAAAAATTAACGTCTATTCACTTCTGCCTTTTTAAAACATTGGTTTTAATCTGATTTTAGGAAATATACAAGCATTTCACCTTTTCTCTAAATATCACTTTAATTGTGCAAACGGTGCCACACCTCCTATCCTTTCTCAGCACGTTTCGATTCTGCATCCCACAGGAAGTGCTGAGCACCACGGAGACGGCGCTGGCCATGAACCGGTACATCGGCTCGGCCCTGCTGCCTCTGCTGACCCGCTGCGCCGCTCTGTTCGCCAACACGGAGCACTACGCTCAGCTGGTCGACTCCACGCTGGAGACCATCTACCGGCTGTCCAAGGGGCGCTCGCTCACCAAAGCCCAACGGGACGCCATCGAGGAGTGCCTGCTCGCTATCTGCAAGTAAGGCGTCGCAGGTTCTGCTCACACTCGGAGATAAGAGCTGGAGGGAGTACACCTCCATTACTGACAGAAATTTGATAAACAGTTAAATCAAACATGAATTAATCACCATTTTCTGTGACATTTGTTTGTTTTTCTGTAATCAGTGTTGTCTTCAGACGTCAGTAATTATATTTGCGCTCCCTCTGCAGGCATCTGCGCCCCTCTATGATGCAGCAGCTGCTCAGACGACTGGTGTTTGATGTTCCGATGCTCACTGAATACTGCAAGATGCCTCTGCGGGTGAGACTCAGATCCCTTTTCTTCTCGGGGCTGTGTTTATGAGCTGAAAGAGTTATGGGATAATTGTAACAAGGAGTAACAGACATCCGACGTTTCACACCTCATTTATTCTCCTTGCTTTCTGTGCTCTGAGCACCTGTGCTTCTCTCTGTCTTTTATGTGTTTTTAATGATCTTTATAAAATACAGCAGATGGTTTCAAACCAGAAGCTTTGTTTCAGGCAAAACCTGGAATAAGAAATTGTATTTTGTATAATTTTCCAATAAGAGTGCAGAAATGTTTGTTTCACCTGTGATCTCCAGCTGCTGACCAACCACTACGAGCAGAACTGGAAGTACTACTGCCTTCCTTCGGGAATGGCCGGATTCGGGATGGCCTCCGAAGAGGAGCTTCTCCTCACTAAGAAACTCTTCTGGGGAATTTTCGATTCCCTGTCTCAAAAGGTACCAACTGAACTGGATTTACTTAAATATACTGATTACAAAAAAAAGGAAATCAGCTTGACACAATGTTCACGGGTCGCTTCAACAGCCACCTCAAAAGAAACACAAAAACCTGAAACTGGAGAAATAGCATTTTCTGAAATTTGCTGAAGAAGTTGAAATTGGGTTGTTGCAGCTAAAGGAAGGAAATCACCAGCTAAAAGCTAAATATATCAAATGGATAGCTAAAAGATTAAAGTAGCAAAATGATTTCCAGAAGCTAAAAGAAACAAAAGGGTAGCTAGCAGTAACAAAAAGGGTAACTTCAAGCTTAAGGTTACTTCAAAGACAAATATGTTGAAGCAGATTCAAAAAGAAGAATGTTTTTGAAGGAACTGAAAAGATCTTGATGTATTTCTATGGGAAAATATTTGTAAATAAAGTCAAAACATACAATTGAAGTATAAAACCCTTTTCCTGAATGTGCTTGAACGCCTGTTTGATATGTAAATGATTAAAACGGCAGAAAGTATGCAGAAATGGCTGGAATGCAAAAAACGTACTGGCAAATAAAAACCAGGAGGACAATAGTGAGAATGCTGATCAGTATTAGAAAATCAGGAACAAATGGTGCCTGTAAGCTTAGTGTGGTGGACAGGAAGATTTTGTAGTAATTCTTTAAGCAATGGATCGATCATAATTTGATATAAATATAAACAATAATGCTGTTTGGATTTAGGGTAAACGTTAACAGTGTGGATGAACCGAAGTTTGTTCATGTCGGTCTGCTGTCTGTTTATTCTTTTTTGTACTCTCTGATAAGCTGCTCTACAGGAGAGAAAGGTTCCTCTAATCAAACTTTTTGTTTTATTTCGTTCAGTTGTCTTCTCCTGAGAGAGAAGTTCTTGTTAGTCAGAAGCAGCGAGGTGAACGCGCTGTGAGCCGTGCAGCTGAAGCGAAACATTAATCATTCATCAGTCTGTGGCAGGGTGGCTTTTTTCCAGCTCCCTGTATTTTATTTCTTCCTATTACTTCCATTTTTCTTCTCCACTTTTGTTTCAGTCAGATAGATATTTCTAGTTAGAAAAACCTGTTTGTAACGCCTCGTTTCTGTCTTTTGATTGTGCAGAAGTACGACTCTGAACTTTTCAAAATGGCCAAGTCCTGCCTGTGCGCCATCGCCGGAGCCCTGCCTCCGGACTTCGTGGACACCAGTTTAGGGGCGACGCTGGAGAAACAGGAATCTGTGGACGCACAGGGAAACTTTGAACCCAAACCCATCAACACTGCCAAGTGAGTCCACCTCACCTGTGTCTGTGCTGACATTAGGACTGATTTATTTAAAAACCTTTTATTGTTTCAATGCTGAATATTTAAACATGACCTACTTTTTGCCAGTATTTCCCTTCCTGAAAAACTTGAGTACGTTGCCAACAAGTATGCGGAGCATTCCCACGACAAATGGGCCTCAGAGAAGGTTCGTCCGCTTTCTCAAGTGTCTCTTTCATGTCCCAGAACTAAAAAATAAAATCTGTGCTCCATTAACTCTGATGAACGTCTGCAGATGTCAGCTGGTTGGAAACATGGAGACGGCGTGGATGAACAGAGCAAAACTCATCCTCTGCTGAAGCCTTACAAAGCTCTGAGTGAGAAGGTATGAACGTGCTGACGGGAAAATGGTTTTCTTTCAGGTGTTAAAGTCACTGCTACGAAAGAAAACCATTTATTGTACAGCTGAACGTAAACATCAGTTTGTGGCTTTAACAGCACAGACTTCACCACTCTTTATCAGGTTCCTTCTTTCATGTAAAACTGTTCATAATTAATCCTTTCTTTTCACTGTAAGTTTTAAATCTGTTTGAGACGTGACCAGCAAACTGAGTCGTGATGGCTTCAAACAATCTTCACCTTTGCTAAAACCTCCATAGTGCCTTAAATCTTTTATCTATGAATTTAAGCTCGATCCCAAAACATGAACCCTTATAAAAAAAGTGCAATATATTCACTGGTCTCTGCCTGGTCAAGACGTTCTGCTTCTGTCAGCCTTATTGTTAACGTTTGATTAAATGACTGAATGAATTTAATAAGACATTATGTATTCAGTGGGTGGGTATTCGGGTAAAGCTGCGTATTTTGAGTCTTTTTTTAAACTACTTCTTAGTAGTTTGACTTTTTTAGTTCATGTTTGTGTGTGAAAGCACTATTGAGTCCATTAAAGGCTGAAGTTAGTGTTGGTTTGAATAAAAATGCAACTAATTGAGCGTAAAAAAAAGGAATATTTCCCTCTCTAGCGTCGCCCCTTGCTGGTCGTTTTGGTTTACTATTAATTCTGGTTTTTGTGTGTTTTCATACTGTGATATTCTATTCTACTAACTCAGGTTCAAGCTACACCACCTTTTCATTCAGTTAATTTGAAAAGTTGAAAGTTTTCCTCATATTTGGGGTGACGATGGGTTCCTGAAGACGAGAACAACAAAAAAGCCACTTCCTGTGATACTTTCACATCAACTTTTTAACTTTAAAACCTAATTTACAATTCAAAAAGACATTAAAAAGGTCACATTATGTTTTTAAATGCCATAGGTCTAGGAGTATTATCCAATAACAATATACAAAAAGAAATACTCAGTTGTTTTTGTTACATAAATAATTTTATCTTTGTTGGTGGACACACACAGGCAGGTTTAATATCTAATGTCTCCGTTAGATGAAAGCAGGAAGTCACTGGTTTGATTTTCAGGAGAGAGAAACGTACCGTTGGCCTGTGAGGGAGTCTCTGAAGAGCATGTTGACCATGAACTGGAACATCGAGAGGACCAAAGAGGGGGAGGCCATGTTCCAACAACGGGAGAGTGAAAAGCAGCGGAAGCTCTCAGAGTCTCAGGTACCATCCTTGTTTTTTACTCCATCAGATAAGTTTCATCTCGTTTTGTATTAGCAGACAAATTTTAACGTTTCTAATATGTATATTTTTCCTAATCTCACTGTAATATTCAGGGTAATATTTATTTCAATGTGTTTTTGACATTTTCCTTGAAGATTCAGTTGAATTAACTTTTTTATGTAATAATTTAACCCTCTGGGGTCTAGAGTGAAACTGGATGTTTTTGGACTATTTTAAATTTCCTTCATATTTCACCCTAAAAGTGGTTTAACCTGCCATGTTTAGAGTGTGACGTGTGAATTTCAAGTAATATTTTACTTTTGACCTACTGTATTAACACAACAGACCTAAAATCACACAAAAAACATAAAATACGAGTGGAAAATTCTTAGTTTTACAACTTGTAATGCAAATATAATCAGTAATATTTGTAAACACATGAACAAATTGAGCAAACAACAAAGTTGTATAGACTTTCTCCATTAGAACAGTATGCACATCACATAAACTTATATTTAAGGACCCATTAAAACTATAAAATGGATTTTTTGATAATGTAAAAAAAGTGCACACAACGTTTAAATTCTAATAATTTGTTCTTGTAGCTTCAGTTATGGTCATTCAGGTGTGACGTTAGTCATTCGGTGTTCAAAGTTTCTGCAGTTTTCCTCCTGATTAGGTTGAGATTAATGAAACTGATGGTTTTACTGTTAAATGAAAGGTGCCCCTTTATGAGTGGATGGTTGTTACCCTGTAGTTTGTTATATGAATTTTAATTAAATACTGAGGACTTTCTGATGCAGGATGGGGGATTGTTCCTTTGCTCTACAGTTAGTCGTACAGCTGACTTGTCCTTTACTGCATGCACAATCATTTCTATAATCAGCGCTCGTTTCTACATGTTGACTGATGATTTTCAAATGAAATAACGACGCGCCTGTCCTCCTCATTCAGATTCCCTCTGTTTGATTCTTGCAGACTAACGGCTTCAGTCCGGCTCCAATGGACCTCAACAACGTCACCTTGTCTCGAGAGCTGCAGGTTGGCTTTAACTTGTCTAATCTCAGTTTAAAAGAGAATTAAATTAGCACGCTGGGTTAGGATTTGATACACGCCTTCGCTGTTCCTGTTCCTGCAGAGCATGGTGGAGGTGGTTGCAGAGAATTACCACAACATCTGGGCTAAGAAGAAGAAAGCCGAGCTTCTTAGCAAAGGTGTTAACATTTAAAATGCATCTGAAAACACGCTCCAGCTCGTTGTTTTTGAGAAGCAATAACTTCAAGCTGTAGATATTTTTGGAAATGCATTTGAAGTGACATTAGGTTTTTGTTTGACTGAGCAGGAGGAGGACTGGCTCACCCTCTGCTGGTTCCCTACGACACCCTGACTGCTAAAGAGAAGTACAGAGATAAAGAGAAGGCCCAGGAACTCTTCAAGTTCCTGCAGATAAGTGGCTATGCCATCACAAGGTTAGTTCTCCTCGTTCAAACACCACTTCTTAACGTAAAATGTCCCAACATAATGTGCCATATCTGTATTTACTGCTGTTTAACTTCACTTTAAAGAATGTGAACATAAGACGGCGTGCAAACAGTCAGTTTAATAAGTTATATATGATCAAATTTAAATGTTTTTAAAGATTTCTATCAAGCTCTAATATTATTAGGATTAATTGATGAAGATAATCAAAGGAAAATTTAGATATTTTAAGTTTAAACTAGATTCCAGACACATATTTCAGAAGCTCCTAAAGTAAAAATTTGTGATAATCTGGATAATCGTTTAAAAATATTATTTGATTTAATAAACCCTATAAAAAGAAAATGATGACCCTTTATGAACTATTGAATTATGTGCATCATTTTTTTAAAACATATCATTTTAAAAGATTTATAGGCAGTTAACTAGTGAGCTTAAGGTTTTTATTGTACCTAAACTGCTCTGTGCTCTTCATGAAGCAGGTTTTTATAAACAAACATTTGTCAGAAATACCTTAAAGATGCTCATTACAAACAATGAAATAAAACATAAAAAGGTTATCCTGAGTTATCCTGTCAAATGGTGCTGTTTGAAAATTCTGAAATGCAGGTATGCACTCAATGTAAACAAAGCACTTTCATCTGCATACTCAGCAAATCTGATGTAAATATGAACCAAAACATCAAAATTATCTGACTTCTCGAACCCAAACGGCTCTTCCGTTGTTGACCTGTTTGCTTTTGTATTTGTAGAATCATATTGATATTAAAACGAGTAAAATTCATAAAAACAAAGGACAGAAGCTCCTTGCAGCGGTCATCACCTCTCGTTGTTTTTTGTTTTGGTTTTTCATCTCAGAGGTCTGAAGGACATGGAGCAGGACTCGTCATCCATGGAAAAACGTTTTGCCTACAAGTTCCTCAAGAGGATGCTGAAATGCGTTGACTCGGCTCAGGAGTTCATCGCCCATCTCGGTCAGTCGGTTGCGTTCGGTAGTAAAAGTACTAAAAGTTCTACTTTTTTAGTACTTGGAGGCAAGACGCTGAACCGTGATGTGCCCCATCGGTGTATGAATGTGATTTAAAGCACTGACTCTATAGCAGGGGTCTCCAATCCTGGTCCTCGAGAGCCACTATCCTGCATGTTTTACTTGTTTCTCTGCTCCAACACACCTGATTTGAATCCGTGTGTCATTAACAGGCTTCTGCAGAACATGAAGAAGTAATTTAACCACTGAATCAGGTGTGTTGGAGCAGAGAAACAAGTAAAACATGCAGGATAGTGGCTCTCCAGGACCAGGATTGGAGACCCCTGCTATAGACTGATTTATTCAGATTAGCTTTATAGAGGGCTGTTTGAATGTATGTGGATGGAGAAATGAGGGCACAGATTGGGTTGTAAAATGCTTTGAGTGGCCTGGTTGGCTGTATAAGTACAGTCCATTTA
This sequence comes from Kryptolebias marmoratus, assembly GCF_001649575.2. Classification (NCBI taxonomy): domain Eukaryota; kingdom Metazoa; phylum Chordata; class Actinopteri; order Cyprinodontiformes; family Rivulidae; genus Kryptolebias; species Kryptolebias marmoratus. The sequence goes on from NC_051448.1 coordinate 5,067,996, forward strand.
CCGTTTACTGTTTATTCATCCTCATGACTCCATATTTTTGTCCGTCCAGAGGCCATGGCCACCAGTGGGAAGACGGATAAGTCGCCTCACGACCAGGAAATTAAGTTCTTTGCCAAGGTTGGGAGCGCTTTATTGGAACCGAGTAGCTGCCGTGTTTATTTCAGCGAGGTTAACATAAAGGGCTTGTTTTTATCTGCTTCAGGTGTTGCTGCCGTTGATTGATCAGACTTTTAAGAACCACTGCCTCTACTTCCTGTCCACGCCGAGTAAAAGCCTGAGCAGCTGTGGCTGTGCCTCCAACAAAGAGAAGGAGATGGTCACCAGGTACTCCGTTTATCATGTGGGAAAAAAAAGAGCATTAAATTCCATACTCACACATTCCTAAAACCTCTTCTTATTTCCATCCACTTTGTTCCTTTTCTCTCAACTTTTCCTCAGTTCTGTCCTTACTTCCTTCTTTTTTTCAGCCTGTTCTGTAAGATGGCAGCTCTTGTTAGACACAGGATTTCTCTCTTTGGTAAGGCTGGCCTTACCTCTGCCTCAATGACTGTGATCCTTTTAGCTTTGAATCTAGCATCTTTAATAAAAAAAATAAAAAATTGCCTTTCTTGCAGGAAGTGATTCTGCAATGATGGTGAGCTGTCTGCACATCCTCTCCCACTCACTCGACACCAGGTGCGTACACTTCATTTTCCTGTCAGCAGGAACCGAGCCCAGTTTGTCCTAATATGAATATCCCATCCTTCCCTCAGAACAGTGATGAAGTCGGGCGCAGAGCTGGTCAAAGTGGCGTTCAAGTCCTTCTTTGAGAACGCAGCCGAGGACCTGGAGAAGCTGGTGGAGATGCTGAAGCTGGGGAAGTTCATGCAGTCGCGCGCTCAGATGAAGAGCGTCACGCAGAGCATCAACTACGTGACAGTGGCTCTGCTGCCCATCCTCACCGCCCTGTTTCAGCACATCACCACATACGAGTTTGGACTGGACCTGCTCTGTGAGCTCATTTCTTTATCAGCATTTCTGTGTGGCCGTTTGAAATTCAGAAAATGTCCAAATTAATTGTAATAATTGCTAATTTAAAGCTTGTATTCCCTACTTTCACAAAGTTGTTTTATTAAAAAAAACACTCCTTTATTATCCAGAAACACCAGAAATGATCAAATGGATTATTGAATTATAGCTCCAACTCCCATATATGTCTTTTAAAAGAAAGTGTTGTTATTTTTGACATGTATACACAAGTCTTACACTGACTGTAATGTTCTTGTTTCATTTTTCAGTGGACGATGTGCAGCTGTCCTGCTACCGAATCCTGATGTGTTTCTACACCCTGGGAACCGGGAAGAATGTCTTCGTGGAGAGGTACGAGGTCAAACTCCCCCAGATCTTTGAAACGCGTCGTCTGCACGTCAGAGCAAATTAAGGAAGCATAAATAGGAGTTTTCACCAGAATTCTGCACACGTTCCTGACTTTGGGTTCTGTAGGCAAAGTGGAACCAAGGTGGATGAGCAATGTTCTTACCTAACTGAAGCCATAAAAGAACCTTAACCTTACCCTGATTTGTAGTGTAAAATAAATGATGCTATGTGAAGCACTTAAAGATTACGTACCGACGCCTGGTGCTAAGAAATCTCCAAACAAAAGGACCAAAATGGCCATGCTTGCTGCAATAGTTAACCATTTTGAGAGCTTTTAATTAGTAATTATTAACCCCTTGTAACAGTTTTCCTTTATTTTATTTTATTTTTTAGGTTTTATTTTGTTAAAACATGAACAGAAGTAACTACTTCTGTATACTTTGTGCTCAAACTGTTCAGCTCATTCAGGAAAAGGGTGCTATAGCTTTTAGTTTTTGTAACTTTTAAATAAATTTAGGTTTATTCACAAATGTTTTCCCATAGAAATACATTGAGATCTTTTCAAATCCTTAAAAAAAACATTCTCTGAAACCTGCTCCAGCTACCAATCTGCTACTTTTAACTTTTGTTATATTAACTTTTAGCTATCCTATTGCTACTTTAGCTAGTGCTCTGCTTTTTTAGCTTTAATAACTCAGTTTTAGCTGCTTCAGTAAACTTCAGCATTCACTTTGCATTTTCACGTGCCGCTTCTTGAGTTGGGAATGAATTGTGTAACTTTCCAGGCATCTGCCAGCGTTGGGGGAGAGTCTGGCCACCCTGGTGGGAGCCATGCCCGTGGCCTTCCTGGAGCCTCACCTTAACGCCCACAACCCGCTTTCAGTCTTCAACACCAAGACCCCCAGAGAGAGAGCCAGTGAGTGTCCAGCTTTGACCTCCAGCACAGCGGTTACATCCAGAGTGACGGGTGTTTTTTTTATTTGTTGCAGTCCTGAGTATGCCCGACACGGTGGAGGAGATGTGTCCGGAGATGCCTCGGCTCGACAAACTGCTCAAAGACGTCAACGACGTCTCGGAATGCGGCGCCCGCTACAGCGACATGCCGCAGGTCTGAGGATCTCATCGGAGAGTTGTGACATAAAAATGAAACATAACAGTCATTAAAAATTCAGAAACCCTTCACTAAACACCTCTTTTTGGTTTAGTTGTTTTACAGTTTATTTGAAACGATGCAGAACACCCAAACATTGTGCACATTATCTCTACAAGGCATAAAACTTTGATATTTAGCAAATGGACTTTAAATCACAGCAAACCTTATTCTTTAACTGGAATGGGTCTTTAAATCGTTGAACAAAAATGACTGTCATTCTGTCTTTACGAAACATTTTGAGATTTTACTCATTTGTCATATTTGCAAAAGATGGGTTCCGTTTTCTTACCCTTAGATCACTCAATCACAGAAGTTGTGCGTTTATGTCGTAGCTGTAACTGTAACTATAACTGTAGATGTAACTGTAACTGTAGCTGTAGCTGTAGCTGTAATCCTCCTGAAGTTTAAGCTCAAGCGGCCCGTTTCCTGCAGGTCATCGAGGTGGTCCTCCCCATGCTGTGCAACTATTTGTCGTACTGGTGGGAGAAAGGTCCGGAGAACTCTCCTCCGGACACCGACTGCTGCACCATGGTGACCTCTGAACACCTCAGCATCATTCTGGGAAATATTCTCAAGATCCTCAACAACAACCTCGGCATCGAGGACGCCCCCTGGATGAAGAGGATTGCAGGTAAATCCACCGAGGCTGAAAGTAAGATTGGCAATTGTTAGCATAAAATAATGTGTTCATACAATAACAGCAACATAATACATAATATTACATGATATTCCAACTATTTGTCTTTATTTTAATCTGCTGCAGGTTTCTCCTTAGGTTCAGTTTTTATTTTTCTTACCGGAATGACTTTTTTCTTTTTTTTCATTTTTTACTCGTACTTGTGGGAAAACTGTAATCAGTGTGGCTTTTTTAATGTCTGCCTCCAAATCTGTTCTCTTCAAGAGGATAATGGTAGAAAAAAGACTTAAAAACTGGGGTTAAACAGGAGCAAAATAGGACACATCTTCAGTGTTTGGGGAGATCTCCCCCACCTCTTCAGTGCTTTTCATTGGTAATTATTTCTTGTTTAATTTTCTGCCATTTAAAAGAAAATAAAACTCATTCAAACCAAGACCAACAGCTTAATTCCTCTTCCTCTAAAATCCCAATGAATCTTATCTGAATGGATATTAAAAAGGCATTTAAAAATATCTGATAATTGATTTTACAGCCAGTGTTCTCCAGGCACATTTAAATCCATTTGGTGACTTTTAAACCTGCGACGCAAATGTCTCCTGATGGATTTGTTACTGAATGCCTCAGTCTGTCAGTCTGGACTTTAATGTCCCTCGTCTCTGTTTCCAGTCTACTCTCAGCCAATCATCTGCAAAGCCGGAGCCGATTTGTTAAGAACCCACTTCCTGCCCACACTGGAAAAACTAAAGAAGAAGACAGTGAAGGTTATTATTTGCCTGAGCGTTATCAGCACCACCTTTTATTAGAGAGGGCTGTGAAATAAAACCGCGTTGGGACACAAACAGATTGTTTTGTTGTTGTTGTTGTGCTCAGGTGGTGTCTGAGGAGGAGCTGCTGAAGGCCGACAGTAAAGGGGACAACCAGGAGGCAGAGCTGCTCATCCTGGATGAGTTTGCTGTTCTCTGCAGGGACCTCTATGCTTTTTACCCCATGCTCATTCGTTATGTGGACAACAACAGGTACAATACACGCATTCCACACAGTTCTGTGTTTTTGGGTGAGTGGGAATAACAAAAAGCCATTTGTGTCCACCTCAGGTCCAGGTGGCTGAAGGAGCCGGACGCAGACTCCACCGAGCTCTTCAGGATGGTGGCTGAGATCTTCATCCTCTGGTGCAAGTCTAATGTACGTCACGCTGCTTTACCTGCGAACAGTAATTATTCCAATACCAGATCAGCAGTCTGATTGATTTCCTTTTTGTTGTGTTCTGGTGTAGAACTTCAAGCGTGAGGAGCAAAACTTTGTGATTCAGAATGAGATCAACAACCTGGGCTTCCTAACCGGGGAGGGCAAGACGAAGATGTCGAAGGTGAAGGTTTAACATTTCTCCTTTACAAGCATCTCAAATTAAATTTCATCTAGGCGTAGTGGAAAAGGTGAAACAGTTCACGGCACTTTTAGGATTTCTGTTTGCTCTTAATAAACCATGTTGAAGTGCTGCAGCTTTATTCTTATTTTTATGTGCCGATGGGAATTGTGCAAGTTTACCACACGATGAGTTATGGGCTTTGGAACCTCACAAATCTCATTTAGCTTCTATTAATAATGTGTGATATGTGATATTTAATCACTGAAGTGTTGTGTGTGTCTGTAGTCGGGTGGGGATCAGGAGAGGAAACACAAACGCCGCCGTGGTGAATATTACACCATCCAGACGTCTCTGATCGTAGCGGCTCTGAAGAAGCTGCTGCCTATCGGCCTGAACATGTGCACCCCAGGAGACCAGGAGCTCATCTCTCTGGCCAAGATACGCTACAGTCTGGTGAGCCGAAGCCATCAGTGTTCGCTCGCTTTTTAAATATTGAGGCGTGTCGTTGAGTACATGAGCTCTTTCCACATCGTAGAGGGATTATTTTAGTTTATTTAGTTCGGGAGTTGTGCAAGGGCAAACACTGGAAGTTACAAAAGTGCATCACTCTTAATAAAAGCCTCCTAATGGTACTTATGGTACAGTGTCTGTGGCAGTGCTGTACTTTTTTTTGCCCGCTGCCAAAAGGCGAAAGGTGGATGATCATTGTTTTTGCTCGTGTGTGTCGGTCTTTTAGCAAAATATCTCATGAACCACTGGATGGGTTTTAATGAAACTTTCAGAAAGTAATCATTGGATGTGTCTACAGCTGATTAATCTTTGGAGCCAAACCAATTTAAGATGGCCTCCACAAGTAATTGCCCTTAGCCATTCGTCAGTTTTATAGATATTGAGTCATTCCCAACACAATATGCATTCCCTCAAAGACTGCTGGACTTTTAATTTGACTGTTGAAACTTGCTTTAATGACATAAACCTACAGAAGATGCATGTATAATCAGAGTAGGTCTCTGTTCAAGGTTTGTTGTGTCACAATAAAGCAGGTTTAGACTGTGCTTCCTGTTTCCTCCTCACAGAAAGACACAGACGATGAAGTGAAGGAATACTTGAATCAGAATCTGCACCTTCAGGAAAAAGTGAGTTATTGTTCAGAGATTCAAACGTTCTTTATACATGTCAACAGTAGCTCCTTTGTTGATTTAAGCGTTTTTGTGCTTTTAGTCGGATGACCCGGCAGTTTATTGGCAGATGAACCTTTACAAAGACGTTGTGGTGAAGAGCGAAGAACGAGCGGACTCGGGACGAACGGTGGACAGAATCCAGAGCATCTCTGCAGCGGTCTTCCACCTGGAGCAGGTAAAACCCATCAAAACTGCGAAAGAATGCAGGAATAAACTTAGAAAGTGAGTGAGGCGATGTAATGTTTGCACAAATATCTGTGATGATCACAGTTGGAGTTTAAAGATGAAACAAAACAAGATGTTTCTGCTGAAAACAGGAAGTTGTCATCATGCAGCTTTGACGAGGAATCGTTAAAATTATTTAAAGCCAAAAAAACAAAGAGTTATTTAACCGTAGGCATCTGGGGTTGATTTTGTTGCTAAAAGTCCTGCCTTAAAAAAAAATAAAACAGGAAAAGCAAACTTGCTCATGTTTGCCTAACAGACCCAGTGCCTTTAACTTTCAATTAAACTTTTAATTTGTTTTACCCAATAGATGAAATAATATTTGTATAAATGCTGGTTTTGCACAACATTTGTAAGTTTTATACATTTCAAAATATTTAACTTTTTTTTAACAAAGATTTTCCTCACAGATATACATTAAAATTTCAGTTTTATTCTCCTTTTACCTTTTAGCTAGCATTTTGCTGCTTTTAGCCAGACTTTTGCATGATTTTTTTACCTTTATCGTTTTCCATAGCCTTTCAGCTTTCAGCTATTTGTTTTTTACTATTTTTAGATTTTAGCTACTCATTTGATACTTAGCTTTTAGGTACTTTTCTGCTCTTTTTTTAGCTTTTAGCTTCATTTCAGCATCTTTTGGCATCTGTTTTGCTTCTTATCTTGTTTTAACTTCATCTTGGTTTCAGATTCATCCCGAAATATTGAGCAAAGTGCTCAGCGTTCACTTTTTTGTCTTAGTGATAAAGGAAGATTTGGATTTAATAGTTTCATGTGTGATTCCTAAAACATTTGTTACGTCGCAGGTTGAGCAGCCTCTGAGGAATAAGAAGTGTGTGGGGCAGAAGCTGCTGTCCAAACAGCGTAAACGAGCCGTGGTGGCTTGTTTCCGCATGGCTCCACTTTACAATCTGCCCAGGTGAGGATTTTCCTTTTTTATCCCTTTTTATTACAACTATCGCGCTGATGCATATTTCAGTCATTTCTTTAAAAAAGATACATTTAAAATACTGATTTGTCTAATCCTAACTGTGTAGACATGGGGGATTTTTCTTGATTGTTTGCCCGTGTAAACCCCTCATCACCTCCCTACTGACATTCTCTCCTCTGTGTTGTTTTCTTGTTTAACACTACCTCACCCTCCCTCAGATACAAAAATAATAATTACTTCCTGAATGGCTATCGGGAGGTTTGGCTGGAAAAGGCGTTCAAAGCCTCCAGCTTTGACCGCCTGTTCTCCCTGCTGACGGTAAAGTGACGCTACGGGTCGAACGCTTCATTGATTCAACCCCACACACACTTTCCATCTATCGAACTGTGACCCGATCTCTGCCTATTAGCCAACTGTTCGTTCTGATTGGTCTGATAATTAATTAAAAGATGGATAAACTCTATTTCTGCCGTTCTTATTTCACGTCATGGAGAAGTCGACGAAAAGATAAAAATGATATTAAAGTATTAAATCCAATCATTTACAGCAATAAGTCTTTGTTTCAGTATAATTTAAGAGGTTGTTTTAAGTTATGGATCCTCCTGTAATGATTTCATCTAACATTTTGAGAAAAGCTGCGCAGTTTCTCAACACGTGTTCATGTTTTTGAACAAATTTGTTTTATGAGATTGTGATTCCTGAACAGAACGGATCACATTCTGTGTTGGGAAACTGTGATCAGTTTTTCCACCCTGATGGAAATATCTTCAAGTTATTTTAGAAACCAAACATGACCAGTCAGAAGAGCCAGTGGATCCCACATTGACCAATCACCACCCTGCTTGAAATGCACTTCCTGTAACCCCTTCCTCCTCCTGACATCTCTCCTTCCTGTCTCCTCCAAAAAAAAACCCTCACCAGAACCCACCCTAATGCCGCTGTCCCTCCTTCCCATCCTCTTCATTCCTCCCCACCTCCCCTAACCTCCCCCTCCCCAGGCATCGCGCTATCAACCTCTTCATCCCGGCCTATGAGAGACTTTGGATAGAGGCAGAGGAGTACTCCTTTGAGGAGAAGCTAGTTCAGGATCTGGCAGTAAGTACCGGGCTCGCCTTGCCCGCGCGCCGCGTGCCCTGCGTTGGCACCCCACTGCCGGTCCTGTCTGCAGAACGCTTCTTCAGCTCTGCGCCCGTTGAGCCCTGGGAGCGCGCCCGAGCGGGGACCTCGCTCAAAGCACCCAGGGGCCCTCGCTGTAGGCATGCTAAGCCCTTCAGACAGAGATCCGTCAGGAGTCAGAGGCTGCATGAACACCTCAGGAGACACAGGGCCAGCTCCAGCGCTCACAGCTTTAGAAAAGCAGGCTATGCCGTTCTGACAGCAGTGGTAAGGAGGGATTTCACTACAACTAGGAGAGTGTGACTAGCTGTTTGAGACCTGGATCCAACCCATCAGTTGTCTTTTGGCTGTACTCTGTAAGTGTGTGAAGGTGACGTTACAGTGGCCATATTGTCAGTGGCATGCTCACGTAGTCTTGTGAAGATCACATTTCATTTTAGATGTTTGTATCAAAAACTGTAAAAAAAAATTTCAATTTTACTAGAATCAAGCATCAAATTATTCACTGTCAATTTATGGATGAAGTCAGTTTTAAACCTGTCAGATTAGTTTGCTGTAGTAGACACTGTCCCTCCTTCTGAGGATCAGTTTTCATGTTTATAGTATTATCACTAAACGGCTTACTGCTTGCATCTGTTTGCCGCAGCATGTTTTTGGAAAACCTGTTCCAACGCTGTTCACAATCCACTGTTTAACCTCACTGTCCTGTCCTCTCCACAAACCACCGGGACAAAGAAAACAAACTTCATCTGCATGCTAGTGCATTTAAGTGTTTTTAGCAAATGTGTACAACTGTTTGTAAGTTCCTGGAAAAAAAGGTGAATATTTAAGGCTGATGTAAGATGAGTGGTTTACACAACCCCAATTCAGAAAAAGTTGAGACGCTGTAAATGCAAATAAAAACAGACTGTAGCGATTTGCAAATTTCTTAAACCCTTTTGCTCACATTGGAACAAAAAATGAAAGAGTTGCAAGTCGGGTTCAGCACCCAGACTCTTCTAGTACGAAGCCAGGCTGTTGGAATGGAAACAGTATGAAGTTTAGGATTGTCTTGCTGAAATATGCAAGGCCTTCCCCGAAAAAAAAACTTGTCTGAATGGAAACATATGTTCTAAAAATTGTATAAACTTTTCTGCATTGATGGAGCCTTTCCAGATGTGTGAGCTGCCCATGCCAGAGGCACTAATGCACTCCCATACCATCAGAGAGGCAGGCTTTTCAACTGGATGGTCTTAATCCTCTTTAGTACAGAGGATGTGACATCTGTGGTTTTCAAAACAAAATTCAAATTTACATTAGTCTGACCTCAGATCAGTTCTCCTCTTTGGTCCAGAGGAGACACATCTGTTCACATCTGGCTTCTTCTTTGCCTGATAGAGCTTTAAGCAGCGTTTGTGGACGGCACGGTGAACTGTGTTTACAGATGATGATCTGTGGAAGCGTTCCTGAGCAGAACAGAACCAGAACCTGATCACCAACATCCAATACTGACTTTTGTCCTTTGAGCTTGGAGATTTCTCCAAATTATTGAACTCTTTAGAGATGATGGGTTATTGGAAGTCTTCTCAATTTTCTGAAATAGTTTTTTAGACACAGGTTTTTGTCTCTAAAATGCTCTTTTTATACTCAGTTCTCTTCCTGACCTGTTGACACTTAACCTAATTAGTTACAAAATGCTCCTTCAGCTGTTTTATTTGGACTCCTTAAGCCTTTAGTTGCCTGTCCTGACCTTTTTGAGATGCATTGCTGCCATCAAAATCAAAAGTTTACACAATATGGCTTTCAGAGATTTGCAAACCACTGCATTCTGTTTGTATTTACAATTTATACGATGCCCCAACTTTTTTTTTTAAATTGTGGTTGTATTAAAATTGTGACTGAGCTCAGCTAAGTCCTTGGCTTGTGGACCTCTGCAGAAAACCCCAATGAAGATTGTAGAGGAGGAGGAAGAGGAGGCGGCTGAGATCCGGCCTGACCCCCTGCACCAACTCATTCTCCACTTCAGCCACAACGCTCTGACAGAAAGAAGGTCAGGCCGTTTGTAATTACTGAACATTACACCAAATTGTCTGCAATCTTTGCATGACAGAAAGCAAGCTTCAAAAATGTAATGTAAAGATTTTTTTGCATCAGTTTGTGACAATAACACAATCTGAGTTTGCTTCTTTTCAGCCACTTGGAAGAAGATCCTTTATATATTGCGTATGCAGACATGATGGCAAAGGTAGTCGCCTCTTACATCACCGCTCATTAAACATAGTCTCCCAGCTTTTGACAGATTTCACAGTTTCATTTCCAACCATTTGTTTTTCAGAGCTGCGCAGAGGATGAGGAAGAAGAGGAAGAAGAAGGGAAGGAAAAAACATTTGAGGTACTCGGGTTCACGCAGCTTTTGTCAAACTGTTTTAAAACACTGAATTACTGAACGTGTGTCTTTCACCTTCAGGAAAAGGAGATGGAAAAGCAGAAAATCTTGTATCAGCAGGCAAGGCTGCACGCTCGTGGAGCCGCGGAAATGGTGCTGCAGATGATCAGTGCTAGTAAAGGTATAAAAATGCATATCGCCCGCCACCTTTCATGCCGAAGTTTTAAACAAAGATCAGTTGGAGCTTTGAGTATCTGTTGCAGATGACTCTGTTTCAAAAAAAAAAATACTTGTAAACAACCAAACTGAACCTGAGATATATATTTTTTGATAACACAGTCTTGGTGACTGCTGGTTGGATGAAGCGTTTAATCAAGTGAATAAACATTTTATTGCTTCTTAATTTGTTTTAAAATCAGACAAAGGCTCTGTCTAAAAGTTGTTTTTCCCAAAACAGCCTCTGCTTGCTCTAACGCAGGAGTGTCAGACTCCAGGCCTCAAGGCTCCTCTGTCCTGGAAGTTTTAAGTTTTTCTGCTCCAACACACCTGATTCAAACGGTTTAATTACCTCCTGACCAGAAGCACGTCCATAAGTCATCCATTTAAAGCAAGAACACGTCTAAAACGTGCAGGAGAGGAACAGTCTGACATGTGCTTTAATGGATGTTATATTTCTACCATCAGGTCGTTTGGGCCCCATGGTGACCTGCACTCTCAAACTGGGCATCTCCATCCTAAATGGAGGCAATGTGCAAGTTCAGCAGGTGAGCGCCTCCAGCACTGGTTTAATAAACGTGTTTATCCATACACGGCGGGGTGCAGCCGCGTTTTAAGGTTCTACTCTTCTCTCATCACAGAAAATGCTCGATTACCTGAAAGAAAAAAGAGATGCAGGCTTCTTCAAGAGTCTGTCAGGACTGATGCAGTCATGCAGGTAAATATTTCTGTCTGCATTAAACAGACACATGACTGCTGATTCAGCAATCGCACTCATTCACTTTCTATTTTAGCCATGCATTTATCAAAACAGTGAGCTCATTCTGGAGATGGGTGCTGTGTAACTTTTATTTTGTTCACCTAGCGTCCTGGACTTGAACGCATTTGAGAGGCAAAACAAAGCAGAAGGACTTGGCATGGTGACAGAGGAAGGTTCGAGTAAGTGATGCGCTGGTTTATGTGGTAGTCCACAGACGTGCTCATCCAAGATGCAACATTTTGAGACCACTTTATGCCTGAAGTTGAGTAGATCTCTGCAACTAAAGAAACTCCTTATCACTCTGATTATGGATCAATGCTGATTTATAGTGAATGGTATGTTGAAGGGTGGTTCTATGGCCTTTCAGTTAATCTAAATTTCACCTCTATCAGTATAAATTATGACTAGAAATGAATTTGCTGCTTGCACAGGAGTCACTGAAGTTGTCAGTGTTGTCTCAGAGGTGGTATCTCACTGGGCTGTCACTTGTTGGCAACTCAAAAAAGAAAATCTGCAAATTTTCTTTTGCAGTTTCACTGAATTTTGAATGTTTGCGACCAGAGAGCCGCATTGTTAATGACCAGTTTTTGAAAATCACGGCCTATTTTTTTGTGCACACAGCTTAAAAACCCCCCTGCATTCTTGCTTGCGCACATTTTGTTGCCCACCTCGTGCCCACCATGGCAGCTGCTTCCACGTTTATGATTTAATCTGATGGAGCAGATTTGAGCCAGTTTTTTTATATTATTTATCATTAATCATATTTTTTTGTCTTGTGCAAGCCATGTTTTATAACACTTTGGTCCCCTTTGGTTGTTTAAAGTGTTTTACAAATAAAGTTGGGTTGAATCGGCGTGGTTTTTAGACCTGAACAGGTTTTCTGTCAGAGGAGAGCTCCCCCTGCAGGCGACAAACTGCAGCTGTAGTACTTTTGAGTCATGTTGGAGACATCTGTGACTACTCTTACTACTTTGAGAGCATATTCTGACGTACAAATTTCTTTTTGAACTTGTTTAAAACGGAAGCGACGGGACTCGGCGCCTCTGCTACTCATGCGAGACGATCCGGAGACTCCCTCGTGAATGCCATACACCAACTCGCCCAGTGAGATACTACCTTTACTGCCTTTTTAATGTAATAAAACAGGAGCGGTTGTAAATGTATTGGAGAACTCTGAACATTCTCGTTGGTTTTTCCTGAGTAAAACCCACTTCATGTCAAATATTTGATGACACTGAAGTTTTAGAAATCAGGAAACAGTCTAACAGATTTGATCTTACAGGATATAAATGAGATCTTTCACCTCTCTAGATTCCAACCCAATCTTCACATAAATGCTTCTCACATCCAACATGTTTGTCTTTCCATCATTCAGTCCTCTGCTAATCATTTCCACTGAGATGTACATGTAACAATTCCCCGTTAGCACTGGTGTCTCCGAAACCTTTCACCATGACTGAGTTCTTAGTTCCTTAGCTAGATTGACCTATGATTTTTCCCTCGTCTTTAACTATTTTTAACTGCATGTCTTTGTTTTTCCACTTGTAGCGGATGTTTTCATATCTCTTCGTATTGTAACTCCGTGTCCTCTCTTTTTGCTTATGTCTTGGTGTGCTGTTTGTCTCCTTCCTTTCATTTTAAAAACCCATCGATGGCAGTCCACACTAAGCGGGGTAAATAGCAAACCTAGATCATCGTGATATGGCTATGCTTCCAACTCCGAATGTCCCCCCTTTTTCATGTCTGTGGTCCATACTCTCCCTGCTCCAATTTGAACTCCACCCCCTCCCATCCCGATGTCTGCAGGGAGACACTGCATGCTGATGTTGGAGTACACACCAAGTGAACCATTAAAATCCATTGCCTGTTTTTATTTTTATTATTATTCTGCAACATTTGTTCCCCATTTCCCCTCATAATAACATTTACTAATGCAAATGGTGTTACTGAAGCTGAAAAGTCTCTTCCACCGGGTTTGACTGAAGGTCTGTGGACCCTCCCACAGCTCAAGCAAAGCTTTGTCTTGCTTTGGATTTTGGGGCCTATTTCATAAAGCTGGTCATGATACACAATTCTAACTTTCACGTGGTTTTACTTGCACACAGATTTGAAAATTCATCCAATTGTGGATTCTGGATGAGGTGGTTCGTTTTAAAAGCGAATTATAAACACGTCTGTCCGCTGCTTCCATAACTTTCGTCAGGCCCAGTTGTGGTCTGCATGTGAAAGTTATCCGGCTTCCTCCAGCTTATGGAAATGTCCTAGTGTTTCATTGTTGTTTTTATATAAAAGCTTTTTTTTTTCTTTACAACACTGCTCTTTGGATTCAGTTTATAATCTGCAATCTAAAGGATATCAAACCAGTTTTGAACATGAGACCTGCCCTGCTTGCCTTTTTATACATGCTTTTGAGGGAAGTTTCACCTTTTAGACTCTTATATTGAGCAAATAAAGACTTTTTCCTCTGGGGCTCCCAAATGTATTCAGCAAAATATCTGTTTTTACAAGGCTCCAAGGTGCTACAGAACGATGAGTTCACCAAAGATCTGTTCCGGTTTTTGCAACTTCTCTGTGAGGGGCACAATGGAGGTGAGAATGGCAGCTTTATAAACACCAACACTGACATTTTATTGCTCGGATGTTTTTAATGTTTGTATTTTTTGTTTTTTCTTTTTGTCAGATTTCCAGAATTTCCTGAGAACCCAAACTGGAAACACAATGACGGTCAATATCATCATCAGCACCGTCGATTATCTGCTCCGTCTGCAGGTGAGAGGAACACAAAGCCTGACTTTATCTTCATTATCATCATCATCATCAGGACAGTTGTCACTGTGGTCATTTCCTCACTCTTACTCTCCTTTAAGGAATCGATCAGTGACTTCTACTGGTATTATTCTGGGAAAGATGTCATTGATGAAACTGGGAAACTTAACTTCTCCAAAGCTTTATCTGTAGCCAAGCAGATATTCAACTCCCTGACTGAGTACATCCAGGTAAAAACCAGACCCCCCCAGTCATGGCTGAATAATCAAATCAAAGCTCTGTTTCAATGCTTTCTTTATTTCTGTCACCTGTTACCTGCAGGGGCCTTGCATTGGAAACCAGCAGAGTTTAGCTCACAGCAGACTGTGGGACGCAGTCGTGGGCTTCTTGCACGTCTTTGCAAACATGCAGATGAAGCTGTCACAGGTACATTAAACCAAGCGTTTCTGAATACTTCTTTCTGCTAATGCAACAATCTTTTTCTTGGAATATACTGATATGAAAGTCACCATTTGTTTGTTAAAATGTTCAAAGTTGAAACTATTACTGTGTCCATGCAGTTGTGTTGGCTGTGATCATCTAGAAAGCTTTGTGAAACATTGCAAGTGTGCAGAATAAACTATATGTGTGGTTGGATATGTCATTTAAGACAGAAAAGGTAACCTGGATCAGCCTTTGAGCTCCTCCTTCCTGAGGAGATGATGTTGTAATATCGAGTTATCAACTCAGAGGTGGTAGTGATTGATAGTAGTCAGTGTCTCCTTTGAATCATTTCTCTCTCAGGAACAGTGGATTCACTTTACAGTAGAAAGTCTAGGATGATCCAGAATAACGTGACTTCTTTAAGCATTGTCATAACTTCTGAAAATGAGGCGTAGAGCCAGACCAAAAGACATAGATTCGCTTTTTTTGGTGCTGATTTTTTAAATGAACTGTTATATTTAAAATAGTGCACAGTTAATGATCAATCTCTAAAGGGTTTCTGTCCGATCTGCTCGTAGGATTCCAGTCAGATCGAGCTGCTGAAGGAGCTGATGGACTTACAGAAGGACATGGTCGTCATGTTGCTGTCGCTCCTCGAGGGTAAGACTCTGACGCTGCAAGATCTTTGAAACTGTGTCATCAGTTTAAGAAATAGCCTTATCTTACTTAGGTAAACAGATATCATTCGTATTGTGAAAGAATGTGCTGTAATGAGCTTTCCACTGAGTCTGGTCAAGCATTAACGACTTGACGTGCTGCCGTCTTCGTACCATCAACCGTATATTAAGAGTTTGAAGACCAGTTAAGCATCAAGTCTAAAAAAATGGATGAATTGAATCTTTACAAGCTGCTACTTCATACCAGTCAGCTAGTTTTCAAATCAGTGATAAAATTACTGTAATCATTCTAGCCAGATGGTACATCTACGTACTTTATCTACCAGATTTGGTAGTTAATTGTCTTTTTCCTCATAATTCTGAAAATATTAAGGTCTTATATAACATGTACTTCAGTATTTAGACAAGAATTACTGAACTTGTGTCCAGCTTGTACACAAATTCACTTTTTAGCATATATATATTTAACCCATAAAACAAGTAAACGGATATTTTCTGACAGCATAGATGGGCATTCAAGACATAAAAGTTAGAAAAGTCATGATTTCGAAGCTTTATGAGCTAATATGTCAAAATATACACCTCTGAAATGTGCAGATTCCGATAATTATAACAATTAATGACAAAACATTGGCTTTAGTCTATGAGTTTAGGTTCTTTTTCCTTCAGAAGTCGGTCGGGTGTTATGCTGTCAGTTGCTAAGGACGCCACGTAGCACCTACCAAGATGGTGGCACAAACTTACACCTCATTAGCGTAGCCTGCACTGGGGTTGTCCATTCCAGTGTTTTTTATTTTAGTTGGTTCAAACAGAGACGGGTGAAAATTAAAGGATCAAAATAAGGTGCCTTTTTGAGGTTCTGAGCCACCATATTGTGATCAGAACATGTTTTTAATTTTGGTCCCCCTCAGGTAACGTGGTGAACGGAACAATTGGAAAGCAGATGGTCGACACGCTGGTGGAGTCTTCGAGCAACGTGGAGATGATCCTGAAGTTCTTTGACATGTTCCTCAAGCTGAAGGACCTCACAACATCCGACAACTTCAAGGAGTACGACCCGGAGTGTAAGGGCATCATTTCCAAAAAGGAGTTCCAGAAGTCGATGGAGAGCCAGAAGCAGTACAGCCAATCGGAGATCGAGTTCCTGCTCTCGTGTGCGGAGGCCGACGAGAACGACATGTTTAATTACAAGGAGTTTGTGGAGCGATTCCACGAGCCCGCCAAAGATATCGGCTTCAACGTGGCGGTGCTGCTGACTAACCTCTCTGAACACATGCCCCACGACTCCCGACTGGCCACCTTCTTAGACCTGGCTGAGAGCGTGCTCAGCTACTTCGAGCCTTACCTGGGTCGCATTGAAATCTTGGGCAGCGCCAAGCGTATTGAGAGGGTTTACTTCGAGATCAGCGAGTCGAGCCGTGAGCAGTGGGAAAAGCCGCAGGTGAAAGAATCCAAGCGTCAGTTCATCTTCGATGTCGTAAACGAGGGAGGAGAGAGCGAAAAGATGGAGATGTTTGTGAATTTCTGTGAGGACACCATCTTTGAGATGCAGCTGGCCTCGCAGATCTCCGAACCGGACGTCGTCGAGCAGCCTGAGGAGGAGGAAGAGGAGGAAGGACACAGCCTCCTCGAGGAGCTTTCCGAAGGAGAGGCCCAGGAGTCGTTCTCGGCTTTCACCAGCGCGTGTCGCTCAGTCAAGCAGAAGATCGCAGACGTCCGGCAGATTTTTACTGTTAAAAATGTTCGCAAGCAGTTCAAGAAGATTAAAAAGCTGAGCCTCAGAGAGCTCATCACGGGCTTCTTCGCCTTCTTCTGGATGCTTTTCATTGGCTTCTTTAAAGGGATTTTCAGCCTCATCTTTGGTTTCTTCCACCTTATCTGGGCCTCCATGTTCGGTGGAGGACTTGTTGAGGGAGCCAAGAACATCAAGGTGACGGACATCCTCGGAAACATGCCCGACCCGACTCAGTTCGGCATCCACGGCGACGCGGGAGAAGGAGATAAAGTGGAGGCTACAGAGTCATCGGGAAGCTTGGACAAAACTATGGCGCCGACCGGAGACGCGTCAGACATGGACGTGATGCTGGAGATGTTAACGGCGCCCAAAAAGGAAGGAGGCAAACACGTGGAGCCTGGCCTGGGTGACGTTTCTGAGCTGAGTGCCGATTCCTCCACCGCAGATCAAAAGAAGGTCTGTATTCGCATTAGAATCTGCTGTTTTTAACTCTTCCAGTTTAATATATCATGACTGTTGTGTTGCAGAAAGCTGCTGCCAAGCCTGCTGAAACCCCGGAGAGTGAACAGGAAAAAGCAGAGTGAGTAGCACGTAGTGGATTTTAAAAAAAATATCATTATCGTATGAAATCTAACTAACAAATGTCACCAAAACCAGCACAGAGAACCAGGAGAAGGAGGACAAACCAAAGGAGGAGGAGGCGAAGGAGCCAGTGGCGGAGGAGAAACCCAGGACCAAATCAAGTCAGCCTAAAGAAGCGTCTCCTGCCTTCATGTCAACCATCTTCGCTGTTCTTGACGTCTACCTGAACAAGATACTGGTGAGCCATCAGTCCTCAGTTATCTGGATTCTTACTTTTCATTCTTCTCTAAAATATATGAAGTTTTAAAGCTTTGCATCTTATTTCTTTACAGAACTACCTGGCTCGTAACTTCTACAACCTCCGTTTCCTGGCTCTGTTTGTCTGCTTTGCCATCAACTTCATCCTGCTCTTTTACAAGGTAACGGGTCACTATTAAAGCCAAAATCTGTGGGGTGAATAAAAGAACTGGACCTCCTTGGTTCAATCGAGGTTCAGCCAATCGTTTCAGGTTATCACGATCTGGATTATAATCTACGTCGACACAAAGGAATGAAGTGTTTCCTTCACTGCTAACGAGATGAGATACTGGATCCACAGAAACAAAACTGTACCTATTTTTTTTATTTCCCACGAGTCTCTTCAGACCTTAGAACGATGCTTCAACTGAACTGTTAATTTCTCATTTTAACAAGTGGCCAAAATAAAAAAATGAAAAAATCCAGAATTTTCCTTGGAAAAAAAAGAGTAAATTCTCCATGTTTTTTAGATTTCTTTAGCCAAAATATTCATACAGGAATATAAAATTAATTTAATATATTTTTGAGCCAGAACAAACACTGGAATGCTTTTCAAAATAAAAGACTTTTATTCATTTATTATGTTTTCTAATGGAAATATATATATAAAACTACAGCGAAACTCGTTTGCAGGTCATAATGTCAGCAAACATTCAAATACACTTTTCACTAATCCGAAAATATTCACAATTCTTATGAGAAAGCTTTTATTTTAAAGTGGCTTAAAATGCATTTTAACAAAACAGGACAGAAGATGAAAGAAAGATATGAAAAGATAAATAAAATCTCCAAATTTACTACAAATGGCAGCAAATATTCCCTCTGAACGTTAAGTCTTGTTGCTGTCCAGGTTACTGGCGAGACAGAAGAAGAGGCTGAAGACGACGAAAACGGCTGGGATGGTGATGAAGATGATGAGAACACGCTGTTCGACATGGACGAGTTTGTCCTCCAGGAGAGCACCGGATACATGTTACCAACGCTGCGCTTCTTGGCCGTATTCCACACGGTGATCTCCCTCCTCTGCCTGTTCGGCTACTACTGCCTGAAGGTACGCACGCACCTGCCTGCACTTCGACGTTCCTGCAAAGTGCTGCATCAGTTGTGTTTCGCTTGTAGGTTCCTTTGGTGGTTTTCAAGAGGGAGAAGGAGATCGCCAGGAAGCTTGAATTTGACGGGCTGTACATCACAGAGCAGCCGTCGGACGATGACATCAAAGGCCAGTGGGATCGACTCGTCATCAACACGCCGTGAGTCACTGATGCTTCCGTCCTTCCACTCGTTTTATTGAATGTGCAAGCGCCGGAGGTTAAACGTCTCCATTTGGATTTCAGATCGTTCCCGAACAACTACTGGGACAAGTTTATTAAGCGCAAGGTGAGTGAAGAACTGCAGCACGAGTAAAACAAATTCTGCGTTTTCTGAAACGCTTAAAATCATTTATAACACAGTTACAGTCCGTGGGATAATCTGGAGGCGATTAAATAATTTAAACATCTTTTAATGGTTGTCCCTCGCTCTGAACACGTAGGTGATCAACAAATACGGCGACCTGTACGGAGCTGAACGCATCGCTGAGCTCCTGGGTCTGGATAAAAGTGCTCTGGACTTCGACCCCACAGTGGAGACCGTCGAGAAGGAAGCTTCCCTGCTTTCATGGTGAGGACCGTTTTCTTTACCGGCTTTTCCACGCAGGGACACGAGGAACCTGGGCAGGTTTTAGAGTTACCAAATAACCCAACATTCCTGTTTTTAGGCTGTGGGAGGAAACTGGAGTACAGTTACTGAGCAGGGAGTAAGAACAGGCTCATTTAGAAAATCAACTCAGTAAAAATAGTTGGAAAAAACCTTCGCTTCAAGCATTACCTGAGCTGAACATTTCATTATTAAATACTGATCAAATCAAAGTAAATAAAATAAAAAGCAGATAAATAGACCTTTGACCTGCATTTGATGCTCCTCACTCATTTGAACTGTAATTATTAAAGCATTGAGCCTTTTCTGAAGTAAACATCTCATTTCTACACCCAAACTAAAACATAAAATTACTGATAATGAATGTAACACAAATATTTCAACATTAAATCAAGCCAGTCTGAATGTAACATCTCCAAACTTTCTCCTGCCTTTACAGACTTCAGTAATCATCTTTAATCTGTATTAACGTTAAAACATTTCTTTAGACAAACGGATAGCTGTACATATTTAGCAGCAACATCCTTTTTACAATTAAAACAATTTTGTTTTGTCATTAACAGGTTGAGCTCCATTGACACAAAGTACCACATCTGGAAAATGGGAGTGGTTCTGACTGATAATGTGAGTTTTATTTATTCACAAACCTACTGAAAACGGTTTTCACTGAAAGCAGAACTCTGATCAGTTCTTCTCTCCCCTTCAGTCCTTCCTGTATCTGATCTGGTACACCGTCATGTCCATTTTCGGACACTTCAACAACTTCTTCTTTGCTGCTCATCTGCTGGACATTGCCATGGGCTTCAAGACGCTTCGCACCATCCTGTCGTCCGTCACTCACAACGGGAAGCAGGTGAGTCCCTCTACCAGCAGAGGGCGCTGGAAAACAAATCGAGCAGAACATTAACAGTGCCTCCTAATGGTTTGCACATTATTTTTAAACTTCCACAAGTATGTAAATATACGGCCACGCCTTTCAGGATAAGCTGGGATTCCACACATTTAATTCTAAAAAACAGTTTGTTTATGACTAAACACCTCCGAAAACAAAATAATTGATGGTTTGACTATAAAAGCATCAATACTAAAAGGTTTTCAGGCATCCAAAAGCAAAGTGGAGACGAGGTTTGAGGGAGAACAGGGAAGTTCTACTAAGAGTTAAATGTTGTTGCCATTATTGGAGATAGTCTCTGAAGTCTAATTACGGCAGGAAAGTACCTATAAAAAACTAAAATATTCTCATTGTGGAGGTAACTAACATTCACTATTAGACATGGATTTACAAAATAATTAATTGACTTCTGATCAAACAAATTCATTAGGATGCAATCTGTGAGTCAAATGGTGAATGTTGTTTAAATTAGCTAAAAGCCTCAGTCTGATGTCAATTTTGCTCCACTACTTGAGGAGAATGTTCTCTAATGTCATGAACTTTATTTTCTGCACGGGTGAGAGTCATTAACGTCTGGAAACTAATAAAAAGCTCTTCTGAAACCCTCAGCTCAACCGTAGGGACTTTGGAAGCAGTTTGTTGTGCAGCAGAGTTTAGCAGCCTGAGTTTAATCTGAAGCCGTCTCCTTGCAGCTCGTGCTGACCGTGGGTCTGCTGGCCGTGGTCGTCTACCTCTACACTGTGGTGGCCTTCAACTTCTTCAGAAAGTTCTACAACAAGAGCGAGGATGAAGACGAGCCCGACATGAAGTGCGACGACATGATGACGGTACCGCCGCTCGCCTTTAACATCCATTTGTTTTAAATTGAAAAATGACAAAAGCAAGCCTCCAGACGTCGATTAGGAGCTGAAAAGGATTCCTGAGGCTTTTATTCTGAATCACGATGAATAAGTTGACCTTGGTGGACGTGTAAAAGCAGGATGTGACTTTTAGACGGAGTAGAAAAAGGTTTCTCTTCAGTGTTTTAGTTATGAATGATGTTTTTGAAATGATTAGGTGAAGTAGGAGCTATGATTCTCAGGAAACTGAATAAATTTCCCTTGACGTTTTAGAGATTCGTCACTGCTTAACGGAAAGTTTCATTGTTCCAGTCACAATAAATCTTCACCAGCTCAAGGGAATTTAGTTTGGAAAACAGGATAAAGCTAACTTTTTACCCCCCCTCGTTATAGTGCTACCTGTTCCACATGTACGTGGGCGTGAGAGCTGGAGGAGGTATCGGAGACGAGTTGGAGGACCCAGCCGGAGATCCTTACGAACTCTACCGCATCCTGTTTGACATCACTTTCTTCTTCTTCGTCATTGTCATCCTGCTGGCCATCATTCAGGGTACGTGTACACCCGGAGTCTTCTCGTTTCTTCTGCTCTGTTAGATCTGTGCTGATCAGTGCGTGTCCAAATAACTTCCTGCAGGTTTGATCATTGATGCCTTTGGTGAGCTGAGAGACCAGCAGGAGCAGGTGAAGGAGGACATGGAGGTGAGACAACAACCTATTCTGTCATTTATAGATAAATTAAAGGAATGCATTTCGCCCAGAGTGTTTAACTATCATCTTATGATGAGTTACAGACAAGGCGTGTTAGGCATGACTCTCAGCTACTACCACATCAAACGCCTGACTCCAGAGTAGATGTAAAATAATGCTCACTAAGATTAACTGGCTGTGGAGGTAACCATCCAAAGTGCCTTAAAGTTGAATAAACTGGCTTCAAATCCATCCCAAATATAAGGAAAAATATGTATTTTTTTCCTTGCAATGTTTATGTTGAGGTTAGGATTGAGTCACTTATGGCTCCAAAGAGACTTAAATACTAAAATCTTGAGCATTTAAAACAGTAATATTTATAATTTGTGGTAAAATCTCCTTCAACCAGGTTAGTGTTGCAGTTAAAGCCCAAAATCTCTGATGTCCTGATGGTTAAAAACTTAAAAAAAAAAAAAGCTACTTCTGAAAATCACTTGAAAGCCTAGAGTCTCTTGGTTGTTTTCTTCACAAACGATAAAAAGCAACAAGGACGCTCACCGGCTGTTCAGTCCAAACATGACAGCTTAAATACAAAGTCAGTTTTGCCACCTTCTCAGCTGCTGAAGTGATCATCTTTCTAATTCTTTTAAAACTGAAGTTAGAATTAGCTTGTTTTATATGTGCTAGCGTTGTATTTTTCAGTAATCGTTTCACTTTCTCCACTGTTTTAGACCAAATGCTTCATCTGTGGCATTGGCAATGATTACTTCGACCGGACGCCTCACGGGTTCGAAACCCACACCTTACAAGAGCACAACCTCGCCAACTACCTGTGAGTGCAGCGGCGGCCGTGGATTTATGGTGTGAAAACGTTTCACGACTCTCGTTTTCCTGTTCGCAGGTTCTTCCTGATGTACCTGATCAACAAGGACGAGACTGAACACACGGGTCAGGTATGTCTGGGTGTTCATTTGCTCTCTGTGACCACAGGGAAAAAAACAGGAAGCGGTCCAAACTCAGAAGGTTCGACTTATGCAACATTTCAAGTGGGTTGAAATGTTACAGGAGAATAAAGCAATGTGTGGGTTTGCTTTGACAATTTTATATTGTTACTGTCACGCACCTGAGGTGCCGTTCTTTTACCACAACACTCATCTGCCATTCCAAATCTGCATACGGTGTGCAGCCATTATTTGGAGATGATTTCTGACAAGCTGACAGCTCGTTCAGGCAGAGCCAAGAACAGAATAAATCGCTGCCAATTCTGAATGCTGTTTCATAAACCTTTATATCGCCATCCATTTCCCTTTACAGAGCTATGAACGGTTTCCTCGGCGCTGCTCAGACTAGCAGTCAGCTCATCAATCTGGGAGAAAAAGATGTAACAGGTTTTAGAGAAGGTGTTGTACAGAGTAGCCAGTATCTTACCCGCAGCAGAGGTTTTTAAGGGAGTCTGAGCAAGAATTAAAAAACACGTCCTTCCTGCCACTTCAAGAAAATGGTATTATAGGTATTTCTACTCATTTCGCACACAGTTCCTTTAGAACAGGGGTCTCCAACCCTGGTCCTGGAGGGCCACTATCCTGCATGTTTTACTTGTTTCTCTGCTCCAACGGGTGATTAACAGGCTTCTGCAGGACATAGAGAGGTCATTTAACCACTGAATCAGGTGTGTTGGAGCAGGGAAACAAGGAAAACATGCAGGACGGTGGTTCTCGAGGACCAGGATTAGACACCACTGCTTTAAAATCTCAGCAGCAGCAGGATACATTCGATTCAGTAACACAGGCATAGTAAACAACGATCAGCTGTCCTTATCGTCCTTGCCCACAGCACTCTTGTGGCTCAGTCCAAACTGTCCCTTTGAAACTTTGCTTTCTTCGCCCTGCAGGAGTCGTATGTGTGGAAGATGTACCAGGAGAGATGCTGGGACTTCTTCCCTACAGGCGACTGCTTCCGTAAGCAATATGAGGACCAGCTGGGTTAGAGGAGGCAGCCTGAGCACTGCGGGCGCCCCGAACACCCCTCCCTACTTGACTTCACCCTGTCAACTACACGAAAACACGACTGGACACTCTGGATTTGTGCGTTCGAGTTCCTTTTGTTGCCACAACGAAACATTTTTATGCAAACTCTTCCTTTGATTCTGAATCACATTGCCTTTTCACTTGCTTAAGCCAAACCAGTTGCACAATTTGTTGTGCGTGGACAACTGAATGTTTGTATATGCACAATTTCTGGTCAGGACCTTTGTGTCTCTGCCATGCCAACTGAGCAATGTTTGAGTTAACATCAAATAATTTGCCTTTCAACAATGGTTCAAGTCTGTCTAATGAAACAAAGACAGTTTAGAAGTTTATTAAGTGCCAACGTGCCTTTTGAAGAAACTATGCAAAAAAAAAAATCATTTTTTTGTTCCTCCTTAACAGAGCAGATTTACATTAGTTTGATGGCTCTTAAATCTGTTGTATAAAATCTAGACAATTCTTGTGTAAATGTTGCTAAGTTTGGTTTTGTTTCTAAGCTGTGGTGTCCTGCCTGCCTGCACTTTCTTCCACAGTGAAAGAACGCCACACCCACCCCTTCCCCAACCACGGAGAAATGCTAAATTTGATTCAATCATTTACGGCTACTGTATGCCCATTTGTACGTATGTAGTAGCTTCGGAAAAGTGACTCTTTTGATGACTGGAGGAAATTAATAAAGTAACTGACGCAATAAAAACCTGTCGAGTGGCCTTCATCCACAAACACTGCACCCTTATTAAGGTTTCTTTGTGTACCTCCGGCCTCCTGGTGGTCAAGAGATCATGCTGTCGAGCCAGTCCTCCAGATCCTCCTCAGTCATCTCTTCTTTTACAGGCTTTGCCGGTGAAACTTCCTCTTCAGTGACCTTTGATACCACTTCTTCAGGCACTTTAAAAGGAAAAAGATGGGAGAAGTTTGAAAAACCGCTGAAATAGGGAGTTATTGTGATCGATGATCCTACTTGCCTTTCTCCGGAGAAGCTTCCTCCTCTCCTGGACCGCTGCCAGAGACGGGTTTCTCTAAACTGAGCAGCTGGTCGAGCTCTTCGTCTTCGTCACCATCATCTGCCACAGAGGAAACCTCCACTGGAGCTGAGGAGGGTTTCTGGTTTGTGCCGAGACCTTTGAAAGCTGTGGATGGAGGCGTAAACGTGTTTGTTTTCAGCACTTCTTGTTTAGGTGCCCGGCTAACAGCAGGCAACTCTACTGGTGTCGAAACCTGGAACATAAAATAAGAATATGTTAGTTTCTGGAATATTTTACAGGCAAACTTACAAAACACTTATTGTTCACTAATAAGTGCAAATATAAACATTGTCCTCTAGACACAGGGCCAAATGTTGCTTTTTAAAAAAATCAATTCTAATACAGTCATGGCAAAAAGTGAGCAAACTTTTAGCTTTAAGGTGATTCTCAAAAACTGTTCCAAGTTTTAAAGCTTGAAACTCCACACAACTGTCCTTTGACTGTGACAGGACTGGGTTTGCAGTCATTTATTATAATATCTTCTGTGAACTGAAGCATAATTAGTTCCTACCAACGAGAGATAACCAGGATATTTGCTGCGGACCGTCACCAGTCAGCGCTCGTACCTGAACCAGCTCAGCCTCCAGGTTGAGTCTTCGATGAAGAGGCACCTGATGAAGACTCTGGGCGAGAGCCGGGAGATCCAGAAACACTGCCAACATCTGAAGAGCAAACACGGGTCAGTGGAAGTGCAAGAAGAGGCTCACGTTCAAAACATTTGCACAAGTTTTCTCTGAAAACCAAGTCGTGGCGGGTCTCGAACCAGTCTTGGTTTTGTTTCAGGTGTCGCCGATCACTGGGTTGTAAATACTCAGTTCAGTGAGACTTAAACTGAAAGTGTGTCTTTTTTCTAACAAATTTGAGTCTCCAGCAGCTGCAGTGAGATACAGATACTTCCTTTAGATCCCAAAAAGTTGAGCAGAACACACCGTGTAAGTTTATGGAAATGTCTGTTTCACTGATATGTCATAAAATTATTTACTGCATCTAATGTCTGCCTGTGGGATCCATAAATGGTGGAGGTTACCTGAGTGCTGGTGATCGAGTCCATCTCCCAGTCCTTCTCATCTGAAAACCGGAACTGAGTGAATGAATCCCCTAAAAGGGAAACAAAAACAAGATTTTTTCAGTTTGAGGAAGAGAAGAGTTCATCACTTCTTCTCCTCAGTGTATTCATCACTTCAAAGTGCAAAGACAACAACTTGGCAGCTTGGAGTGAAGTGCTGACCAGGCTGAGAGCTTCAGCGGCGCCGACATGCCGCACCAATCTTTCGCAACGTTAACAAGCGCAGCTCTTGTGAAAGTCACTGCAGATGTGTTATTAATAAACAGCCTCGCCAGCAGCAGACAGACACAAAGGAAAGAACTTCGGCCGTTCCGGTGAAGCGCGGCGCTAAAACCCAACGAGAACACAGTGTCAGATGTGAAGCACCACTCTCTGCAGCGCTGCAGGAGGACGTCACAGAGGGCGCTCGGTGGTATTTTTAGAGAACATGATGAAAGGCTGGTTTTGTTCAAAATGGAGACTAAAAATTCTTAAATCCAACAAGACACAGAGGTAACTGAGCAACAAACAATCAGAGAAAACTGATGACAGATTTCTAACAACCAGGCCAAGAAGTCTATGAAATAACAGGAAATCAAAAGTGCCTTTCAGAAATAATGGAGTTATTTTTTAAATAAGATGATGTGAATAAATCTTAGCTGAATATCTGTAGAATCGCTGAGGTGTAGCTAATTTATTTGTAAAATACAGTCAATTAGCTGTGGAAACCATCTTGCTCCCTTTAAAAGTGAAGCAGTTGCAGATGCACAGCCAATATTTACTTCAAGAGTTTCACCAAAACCCGACAAGTGGCTCATGAGGTATTTTGCTAACAGGCAAACAGAGTTAATGCCAAAGTTTTAGCCACAGTTGTCTGTTCCACTTAGAGAAGGTGTTGAGGACGATGGTCATCTACTACCACAACAGCGGCGGCCATCTTTGAGTCCAAAACTTACGTACATCTAATGAGAAACTGTCCAGTTGACTCTAAACATTTTAAACAAAGATTTTGTGCAGTCAGAGCTCAGAACGTGTGTTTGGGATTGGGCTCAGCTACGACGTCTGTAAAACTTCAGATCAGTTCACTCAGTTGTAGACGTTCCTCCAGTAATTTACTTCCTGAGAATGTCATTTAAATATGTCCAGCAGTTCAAGAGATATTTTGGGAACAGACACACCGTCTGCCTTTTTCTTTTTCTTTTGCCGGTGGGCGATAATTAAAGCTAGCTCTAAGAGATCTGACCTTTCTAAATAACAAAAGTGGCAGAAATACTAAGTGGTACAAATGCCACAAGTGGAGTCAACTTCTGTTGTTGCTTATCTGCTTAGGTTCTGATGAATTAAAGGAAAAGGTCCATTTACATTTGATTCCCCAACATTTTTCTTTTTTTTTGTTTTTGTGAAACCTGTAAAATCAAAGCTGAGATTTGCACCTCTGACCCTGATAGACTGAGGAACAAACAGACAAGTCATTCTAAGCTGCTGGAAGCTGGAAGTTTTCAGTCATTTTTGATAAACAGAAAGGAAAACCAATCTTTCTGATGTTATTTGCTGAACGTGAATCGGTCTGCCACACACAGACAGTCAATCAGTGGGAGATCTGACGGACGAGCCGCTCACTTTGTCCCTCCGCCCTCTGTCTGGGTGTTACAGACACCCGGCCTTCATCTACAACCATCAGCACCATCTGGAGCCGTCCTTCAACGCTGGGCTGAGAGAGAAGTGAAGGAGGTCAACAAGGAGGCGCTGCCTGCTGTCAAACAGGCAGCGGAGGGTCGACTTGTGAATAGGAGCATTATGGAGGACACAATGACTGCGTGGCACGCCGATAAGAGAAGGGAATGGGAATGTCAGCTTTAAGTGACGGCTCAGGAATTGATGCCTTTATGTTGGGCCGTGAACATGTCTGATGTCGGCGGCGTCAACTGATTTTCCAGCTCGCCGGTAAAGATCTGAGCACACAAATGCTGGACGCGGAGGACAGGAGATCGATTCACATCACTGCTGGGATCTTAAGCAGATCAAATGTCAACAGCTGATATTCAGAGAAGACGGGAGCTTAGAGATAAGATCAAGAAACAAGACATGAGCCATAAACAGCTGGAGGCATTTCAGCAACAACAAGAAGCAGCTCGTTGCTTGATTATCCTGGTGTATAATAAAGACCAGAAAAAGGTTTGTTCAATGTGATGACATTAGATCAGGAAGGATTGGAAGATGCTGACAACCTGCCGAAGCAGATCATAGTGTCTATAGGGGACAGTCTAGCCACTCTGTTTCTGTCCTTTCGTGCAGCCACAGTTTTCTTTTCACACAAACATCAGCGAGTCACGTGACCTCTGAACCTTGAACTCCCTACGATCAGAACTGAAGAGAAACGTTTTGACCGAGAGGTGAAACGTCTTCAAGAAACAGGAAGTCCAGCTGCCTGAACACAGGCAGGTAACTGGGGAAAAAATGTTAAAAGTAAATGTAAAAAAACATGATAAAATCTTGACTGTAGATTTTGTGCCACATTACTCACCCCTATCAAGAGATTAATTCATTCATTTATCAGCATAACAAAAGATCTACCAAAAATCTCCACAGTGAAAAGTTAATTTTGAGTTAACAGGCCAAAGATCGTCTTAAACTGCACCTTATGAAAACTTCCAAGAAGACTAAAACTTTTTACTCAGTAGGTTTGCTTAATGTTTCAAAAAAAAAAGAGATAAAGAAGTATTTTAATCAAACTAAAACAGGACTGATAACTTTCTAAGTCAAGTTGCTCAAACTTGAAGTACATATTTTCAGATAAGTCAGATTTCTTGCTGAGGCTCATTAAGACTCAGACTGGTGTTGGCACATAAACGAGGTCATACTTCGGTCCGTAAACTGCTTCCCCCTCCATAATGAGACAAAGACAACAGTCTCATTAAACCGTCTGGTTTACCTTTGACAACCTAACTGAGCACAAACTCTTCGGACCTGCTTACAGAAACAGGACTCTTTGTTTTCCCTTTTCCTTTTCTGCTTCGTTAGCAATTAAAAATATATCGTACCTCCTATATAATTGTGTTAAGCCAAGAGAACATCTGTGGGTCAGCTGATGCCTCTGCAAAGTTTCAGTTTACATTAACATAAAGTTTCAGACAAGTTTGAGAGTGTCTGAGTCACGCTGACGGGGGCGTTTCAACAGCCCGCATCACTTATTTAATGTGGTATAAGACAAAAAATGATTTAAAAAAAGAAACAGATTTGTGGCGGCGGCTCTCTGACATGAAAACTGGACTTTTTAAACCCCGTTCTGTTGTCGTTCTGCTCAGAAATTAGACAAAAAGGAAACACTAGAAACTGCCTGCAATACAAGTCTTTAGCCAAAGCACAATTTTTAAAATGGATCAATTAGGATTTCTCAATAGCTTAAAAATCAGAGCAACTAATGACTGAATTATTTGCTAATGCCTTTGTTTATAGTTCATAAAATAAAGGTTTAATATCGATACACATTACAATCTACTAAACTTAGAAAAAGAAACTGATTGTCTATAATTTAGTTCTAACTCTTACAGTTTGTTAAAATAACTGCATTTATAATATCTCTAAAAGGAGGATGAATGCTATTTAATGATTAATTAAGGTCTCACTAATTTACCTGATAAATTAAAGAATATTTGAAGGTTAGCACAATATTCTGTTGGTGTTGTACTGAGAGGAGCCACCCTGTCATGAAAGAAATCTCCATCATGGGAAACATTAAATATAACAGTGTGTAACTGCTCACCGATGTTCCTGCCTTTAATTAATTATTCCATACTTTTAAAAAAAAAAGGTCAGGTGACACCATGACCCTTAAAGCCCAACATGGCAGCTCTTATAAACTACGATCTGCTGGCTTTAATTCCCAGCACTGAGAGAAGGTGGAAACATTTGATCTAATATTTTAATAAATGTCTGATTTATCTGACATCTGATGCAGATATAAAAAATAAATAATAAAAAAAAAGGTAAAAACTGTCCAAAGTATTTGGCTGACCACTCAGTGGGTCCAACTCTAATCAGAATTATGTGACCAGTTTACCATTCAGGACCTGAAAAACAGATTTAATGTTTTTTTAAAGCTGATTTTTGTCCTATTGCTGCAGAAATTACTTGTAGGTTGTTTTGGATAAAAGCGTTTCCTGATCTGTTGCGTTCTTTTGGGTAAAACGGGAAAGAAAACTGATGACTGATTTTCCACCAGCTGATTATTTCAGCATCGATCTGAATCCGTGAACTCATCCGAATCTTCACAGCTCCGTTTATCGATGCAGATCATCTGGAAGTGATCGTTTTGAACTTTGGGAACCTCAGCCATCCTGATCCTGCTGCTCTTGTTTGTGTTTGAAGACCATTTCAGAGTTCAAATGACAGCAGGGTCAGCAAAACAGAGTTATTTTGCTGCAGATAAACGCCACATCACTTATGCTGCGCGCTGAGTGGCTCGACTGGCATTGTGTAACGTCTGATAATGTAGCTTCCTGCCTCTTGACATCTCGCCGACTGAACCTCACACCGACAGACGAGGCTGGTTTTCTTGCTGAACTATCTGTAGCCTGCTAATGCAAAGCCTCGCTCTCTGGTTTTTGTTTTTTTTTATATTTCAGGGATGTGTTGTTCACACTTGCTGGCTTTGCTCCTGCCATTCTGTTCTTTTCCCGAGCCACTCAGCTCCCCTCTGTTTTCACCTCCTCGCTGTTCATCCTCACCCTTCTGCGAGACTGTTGAGCTCTGACGCTGAGTCAGGGTGAAGATAAGAAGCGCTGAATGTGAATTACCTTCGAACAGGCTGAACAATCGGGGATATGTGTGAACTATAGAGACAAAAATGTAAATTCTGCAGCACCTGTTAATGTTTTCTAGCTTGGTGTTTGGGTCTAACGCAGGAAAAACAATCCAATCTGTTCTACTGAAGAGTGGGGGGTTGTTACACCTTGTGTAATAAGTCTGGAGCAAAAAAAGTTATTTTCCTGGTTCTAACCTCTATGGAAATATCTTATGGTACCTTCTTGCATTACATTATTATCTCAGGGTCTTAGACTGTCACAGAAAACCCAACTGAAGTCATTTTGGGAAAGAAAATGCAAAAAAAAAAAAAAATCACAGACATTTGTTGCCGTCAACTTGGCCTCAAGAATACTGCAATAAGATGTACATGCAGAGATGTGTCCCAATTTACCTCAAGATTTCCACACAATAAAGAGCTATTTTCCTATTTTTTTTACTTCAAACTGGATGATGAATTTTGCCACAAAGCTCCAATATCTGCACAACATTGATAATAACGGGACAATTAAAAAGTAAATATAACTGCCATTAAATTAAACAAGTTCTCTGAATTTTTACGCTGAATTTGAGCAACAATGTTGCAGAAGGTGTCTGATGTAAACATCAGTGAGAGGCGGGAAGAAAGAGTAGGTTTCGGACCATAAATTGAGGTTTGTAACCGTGCTTTTCGTTGAGCCGCAGCTGTGGCCAGCTGTGCTGCATAGGGGTGTAAACACGCCGTGCACCACGCTGAGCTAACCATGATGCTCAGAATCAGAAACAAAACCCTACACCGGTAGCATTGTTTCTTTAAAATAAAACCACCTGAGTGCCATGTACAGGCCAGAATCTGCTCCTTTAAAACCCATTTATGGATCCACTAATAAAATCTAAAGAAGTACAAAACATCCAGCTTCGTTCAGTTTATTTTACTTGACCACATAAATTCAGATTTCAACAGAACACGCGATCCTTCTTACCTAACACAGGGAAACTAAGTGAAATAAGTTGGATAATGGCGTATGTCTGTCGGTGTGTGTCGCTGTCTGTGCGCAGACCACAGCTGCACATCCTGCTTAACTGGGCTACACCCTAAGCATACAACTTTCTGAGGGTAGAAAGCTTCAGCTGCAGCCTGAACTTTCAGAAATGACCGACTGAGAAGAACCAGGAGGAGCAACAACACCTGTAGGGAAACGCTGGCATTTTACACGACTGGAAGAGAAACACACTCCTCCCCTGCTCTCCGTTTGATGGCAGAATAGCAGCATGTGATTATGATTATTCCTCTTTCCATACTGGTTGTCAGTGAATCCTGACTAGATATGAGAGGATATGAAGCAAAGCAGCCATTGAGAATAACCACAAGCATCCCATCAGATGAGCTGGGAGCAGAAACGAAAACGTGAGCAATGTAGAGGAAAAGAGCGAAAGACACTGAAGGGAAAGATGGCAGAGAGAAAGTCTCCGATGGGATCCGTGGAGCCGATCCTCTTGGTGCGAGCGGCGGCACCTCCAGCACGCTCCCTGTCACGCCTTTTTAACCAAACCAATTAGCCCACCGTGACACGGCGCTGAAACCCACTACGCGTCGATAAATCACTGTCTGCGCTAATTGCAATTAAAATCTGGAGCAAACCAGGCGAGACAATGAAGAGGGGCCGAAGCTCTTTACTCTTAACTTTTAATGGTGATTCTGCGAAGCTGTGTTTGTGTCAAAGTCATATCAGAGGAGCTCCAATCCACCCGAGGCTTCGCTCTCATTAAGCATGAGGGGAGCGCTTTTTTGGGCTTACAGTTTGTTTGGAGCAGAGAGGCTTTCTACCTCAGAAATCATCATATTAACCTTCTGAGAACAAGTTAGAGTGTCATTTCCCTGTTATCTCATCTGCTGGATGTTATTAGTGAAAAGTAGGTTTTGTTCTTTTACGTTTTCGTCAAATGACAATTATCTGATCAACTGAATTAAAGAGAAATGTGCTGAACAATAAATATTCTTAAAAAGTCTTTATTCCTTATTTTATGATGCTGCATCTGAGAACAGGACATCTGACAAGTTTTTACATTCCAGATTCATATTAAAGTACAAAAAACTACACAAACCTTTTAAGAGTCATACAGAAAAAGCTGTTTATTTTGACTAATTAAAAATAAAAAACAGAAATATCTCATTTACATTAATATTTATGGTTTTCACTCTGTTAGGAGCAATTGTGCTTCAATAATTTGATTTTACTGAATGCTCTGAACATTAAACAGGTAGTTCAGTTTAGATTGATTACAGCTTTTCTTATCTAGTTTCCATTCAGACCAGGTCACCAGGTCCAACTACAAACAATTTAACTCGAGCTCACCTAAGTTTTATAAATCTTCACTCTGATTCAGCCAAGACAGCGTCTCCAATAAGGTCTCACATTCAGTGAGGCTGAGAGAATTCTCTTTATATGTGCGCCGCAGGTTTGAGTCGAAGCACGGAAGATGGGGAGGACTGACCAACAGTTCTGACCTACTGAGAGCATCCTCTCAGATCTGGGACCACCTCGGGATCCCTCGAGAGGAGCTGGAGGTCTGGGTTTCCTTCCTGGACCTGATGCCTTCACAACCCGGTCAAGGAAAAGTGGGAAAAAGTGGATGAATGGATGGATGTAGCAATAAAAACAATGGAAATTTCCCCCCTCCAGATATCAATGTTTCTGTATCAAAGGCCTATTACTGTGGAAATGGGGGTCGAACTTCTAGGATTACTCCAAAGAAAACATATTAAAGGTAATTTAAACAAGCACTAAAGTTGAAGACAAAAAATTAAAAAGGTCTAAAGCCTTTCCCTTAGATTTGTTTTTGCTCAAAGTAATCTAAATAAAAATGAATGAGGAATTTCACAACTACATGTGATTAAAGGTGTTTCAGTCCTGACAGTAACTCCACCAACAGAAATAGTAAAAACAAAATGTTTAGGCTATGAACATTTTTAGGCTTCATTCCATGTTGCAGAATTCTGCTGTAGGTGTTTCTATTGTTAGTCAAAACATCAATAGTGTTTCTTCTGCCTTAAAAAAAAAAAAACGGCACTCAAAAGGTCAGGACAAGATGAGAACAATGAGCATACTGGCAGCTAAATAAAGACCAGCCACAAATAAGCTCCAAAATGCAACAAAGCAGAAACGTCTCAATCCCCTGAAAGCTTCAGCGGATCAAACATGATAACCACTGAGGTTTGGCAGTTTGAACAAGATCCTCGGAGCAATCCCACCAGCTGATACGTTGATGTCAGAAAGCTTGATTCTCTCATTCAGTCAGTCCCGAGTGAAACTGAATCATGACGCTGCAGCCTCACCGAGACAAAACGCACACACTGCACCTGCACTCTGTAAAGGCACACCCACAGGACATATACGCCGTGGGATCATCCGCCGCGCTCACAGTTACACAAGCAGCCAATCCAAAAGGACTTCTTTTCACTGGAAAAGCTGCTGCGGGGCTGGGAAGCCTTCCAGCTCATTGTTCGTCCTCCAAAATTAGGAGTTCACTGAACCTTAAGCAGGTCTGACAGTTGGGACTCTGGTAAAAGTGAATGTAAGTGACAGAAAACACTGAAATTCTGTGATGATATAAACCTACATCAGTTTGCATGAACAAATTAGGAGGTAATGTTCAAAATGACAGAGTAATTAACTGGAAGAACTAATTAAGCAAAAGAAATGCTATAAAAACTCTTTCTTTTTGTGATAATTGATAACTGACACTGACTCAGTTTAAAGCTTCGTTAACTAACTCTGACTCAGGTTAAAGCTTCGTTAACTGACACTGACTCAGTTTAAAGCTTCGTTAACTAACTCTGACTCAGGTTAAAGCTTCGTTAACTGACACTGACTCAGTTTGCTGAAATAACTTGTAATCTGTTTCTGGCAAAGCTACACGTCGTTTGAATTTTACTGTCAAGTTGCAAAGACTTAACATTAAAATACTGTCAGACTGTAGAAACTCGAAACAAACATGTTTAGGTGTGAAAATGCTGTGTTTTAATAAGAAAAAGGCCATTTTAGGCTCGTCAGGCTGAGTTAAGAACAATTCGACACAGTTAATGCTAAAATAATAAACTATTTTGATTTGATTAAACACCCAATTAAATTCCTGGTTGTATGGCAACCAAAAATAATTTTGCTGTAAGCTCCAGGTAATCTTCTGCAGCAGAAACAAGCCCTTGAGATGATTTTGGCCTCAGCTGTTTCACCGTATTACTGCAATCAAACAGGACTGTTGGTCAAAAAAAAGAGATTATATGCCTATAAAATAAATGATGCAAAGTGGTTGGTTGCATCAGGAGAATCAGCTCGAGAGAGCAGGTCTGCAGGGAGGCAGCATTTGACAATCAAGCTTTGCAGTTAAGAAGAACCCATAGACCAGGGGTGTCAAACCCCAGGCCTCTAGGACCGCTGTCCTGGGAGTTTTAGGTTTTTCTGCTCCAACACACCTGATTCAAATGGTTTAATTACCTCCTCAAAAACTCATCAAGGAGCATGGCAACAAGTCATCCATTTGAACCAGGTGTTTTAAAGCAAGAAAACATGCAAAACATGCAGGAGAGCGACCCCCGAGGAACAGAGTTTGACACCACTGCCATAGACAGACCTGCTGCACTGCCACAAACATCATCGACAAAGCAGCATTTCCATCCATCCATCTTCTAGCGTTTATCCGTGATCGTGTCACGGAGGCAACAGAGAAACTGGTAATGGTAAATGGTAAATGGCTTGCACTTATATAGCACTTTTTCTAGTCCAAGGACCCCAAAGCGCTTTACACTACAATCATTCACCCATTCACACACTGATGGCGGTAAGCTACATTGTAGCCACAGCTGCCCTGGGGCAGGCTGACAGAAGTGAGGCTGCCATCACACCGGCGCCACCGAGCCCTCTGACCACCACCAGTAGGCAAGGAGGGTAAAGTGTCTTGCCCAAGGACACAACGGCTGAGACAGCTGGAGCAGGGGCTCGAACCAGCAACCCTCCAATTACAGGACAAACCCCCTACCTCCTGAGCCACTCCCGCCACTGGTAGTGGAGCTTTGGCTCCTGGGGCTTTGTCCCACCACCTACGAGAAGGACCGTCGAGGTTAGGTGGCATGTATGCTGGACAGCAGGCGAGGGAGGCCATGTCGATTACAGATATAATAAACCAAGAAGTGTTTCCCTGCAGTTTAAATCCTTATCTAGTTTCCCACAGGGTTCAAACTGTCACAAAGGGTCAAAGGTTCGGGTCAGTTAATTGGTGGAGTCAACAGCAATTATGCCAGATTTCCATTCATACTTTGGTTGTTTTACTCTCAGCGACTCCTCATGGCTAACATTTCTCTGTAAAACAGGAAACGTCAAATAACAGATGCTAGTAGGCAAAGAAAAAAAAGAGTTTCAGTTTCCTTTCTCCTGAAGGATGTCTTGCCTCTCATGTCAAATGACTGTCATTCATCTTGTTAGCCTCAATTTCAGACTGAGGATACATCCATATTCATGGGCAGGCTTCTGGAGGACTAAGAGCAGTGAGAAATGCGAGGACTGTTTAAGGGGGCACTAAAAAAAAAAAAAAAAAAAAAGAAATTAATCAAGTGTTGATTCCCCGCATCAAGAGAATTCTTAAAAAAATAATCCAAAACCAGTTACGGCAGCTTGAGACGCCACTTGAAGTGAGGGTTGTCTTGGTTAACTAGTGTCACCAGCGTCTGCTTCCTGAACATCAGCTGCACAGCATTCTGTGTCAAAGATCATTTAACTGATGACAAATTTTCCGTTTGGTTGGCCACAGCTAATAAGCAGCGAGAGCCGATATTAAAAGCGAAAGTATTCCGACAGAAGGATGAAACCCTGTTCCTGGTGGAGAGCTTTATGTGCTGCTATTGTTATTTACCACAAGACGAGCAACACAGTGTGGGAGGTGTGAAGCACACAAAGCAATTATCTTTAATTGAGGTAGAGAAGCACACCATTAAATGACTAATTTGTTGTTTTTTATTCTTTCTATAACACACTCTTTTTTGAATAACTGGCTCAGCTTTGAAAAACTAAGGGTTACAAACACAATAATGCTTTGGTATAATTATACTGTATATCACCTGGTAAAAAATCTATAGTCAGCCTAAATATTCCAGTAATTTTAAACGTTTTGAACAGATAATCATGGATTTTATCTGCACTTAACAGACAGACACAGTTGTCTGTATTAGCTAAAGACAAACTTTTAACACCAAATCTCATGTGAGCAATGAGGAATGACTCTGAACTACTAACAAATCACATCTAAAATATTTTGCTACCACTACACACACACACACACACACACACCATTATCGCCTCTCACCTTCAGCGGTGGACAGTAACAGGAACTATGCTCTTATATTGTAGTGCATCAGTTATCAGAGAGGAGGTAGAAGAGTGGTTTAAGCTAAAATGTGAAAAAAAGCTGTCAGTAATTTTAACATAAAAACCAGGTGTGATGAAGGAGGTAGGTCAGCACGAAAGAGAGCAGAAGCAAAGCAAAGCTGAACAGTTATTGTTAAGAACACACCTTTGGTGAAAATCCAACAACACTCACTAATCCTAAGGCACATGAAAGAAGGTGAAAAAATGTGCATGCAGTTCTGCCAGAGAAGTTTTAAACAAACTAGTATCTAAGTGAGGGTGTGCTGAAAGTCCAAAGTACATGCAACAAAAATAAAATATACTTCTTTTCTTTTTAAAAATGTGACCCCTTGCATTAACGTTTCAAGAAATATCCATGCTGATGCAGCGTCTTGGGCTCATATTTTAAGGCTTCAGTGAACTCCATTCACAGTTCTCGTGGTGGTTAGTGGCAGGAAAGATGGATGGGTTGGTCCTACAGAAATCAGACCACTACTAATTATCTGTGGGTCTCTATGAACTCGCTGTGGAGTAAAGCACACGTGCCCCATCCACAGCTAATCAATGGCTAAGCTGTGGATAAGAGGTTTCAAAGAAACTTCCACTAACATGGTCTGGTCACAGTTCAATCAGACAGAGTCAGACAACTCTGCTGATGTCCTTTGAGTTGTTCAAACGAGTTTTGATTTCTGAGGAAGCCAGAGAAATTGTGGCTCTTTAGTGGGCGGCTCTGTGGGCTGATGGGTAGCAGAGCAGATGATGAGCTATGATAAGAAAAGACCTTCCTTTTAATGACAGAAAAACAGTTTCAAAGATCCCTTTAATGTAGTGAAAAACAGTTATATGTTTTTTATCTCTTCAGAAACGTAAAACAAACTGAAAATTTACAACAAAAGGTGGTTTTCAATCAAAACTAGTGATTAATTATGAGGTCAAGTTCTTCTAGCCAAAGCAGAAGATTTCTACTTTGCATCTAACGTCATCTAAATGAAAATGAATAACAACCGATGTAAAATATTTCAAAACTTAAAGGTAATTATCTCACTGGGCTGTGATTGTTGGAGACTTAAAATGTTGAGAAAACGGATAAATTTACAGTTTTGGTCTCTGAATTCTGAGCGTTGGTGGCCAGCGACCAGCAAGCCGCGTTTTGATTGGCCAGTTCTTTTTTATTTTTTTAAATTACTGCCTATTTTTTAACTGTTCTCTAAGCTGTACAAATTATTTCATTGCATTCCTTCACTCACATTGGCTACCGCCCCCACGTTTAGGATTTCATCTCCTGAAGTACAATGTTGAAATTAAGATTTGGATGGCCTTTTTTTCTCAGTCATTTACCATTGGTGTGGCTAAACCTGGACATTTAGGGCTGTAACTTCAGCTTTTTCCCATCATACCATGCTTGAGCTCATCAAATCAGAGATATTTAAGGCTTACTAAGGTAAGACTTTAGTAAGAGCTAAAAGTAATCATGTTATAATTTAAAATCTTTGAGCAAAGACATTTAAGAATAAAGAATTAACAGTTGTAACTGGTTCTTCCAACTTCATCCCAGCATCATCTGGTCCCACCTGAAGCACCCCCACCCCCACATCTCTCGTGTGTATTTAATATTATTATCTTCTCCGCAAAAAAAAAGCGATGAAAATATTTTGCGTCTACCATGTACATTTAGCTTTAACTAATGGTGTAAACATTGACTTGAGTTCATCGGCACCATAAAGCTTAAATCTTAATCGGCACCAGCAGATACGCCCTTAACGTGCGTGAGAAGAGAATATTGTTTTCAGCGACTAAATCTATGTACTCGGCAATTTGTCTTCGCAGCCAAAATGTCAATATTAGTACAAGACATAAATACATCATATCTGTCAGAGTTTTATCCTCACAATTCATGCTTATTTGCTCTTGAGAAAGAAAAAGTTTGCTCTTTCTAAAGTAGCTCACACAATAAGAGCCTTCTAGTTACTGATGAGCTCAAACAAAAACACGCTGAGGAGGACTTGGGAGAAGTTAGTTTTCAATAGTTAGCAAAGAAAAGCTAAATAAATCTTTTGTAAACCTGTACAAACAGGATGCAAACTAGACACTTCCACATAAACAGACAGGAACCTGTAATTCACCAATCCATGCACAGCTATTCTTGTTGCTGCAACACAGACTAAAAATTTGAACCAAATCACCTGTTCTGGTATTAAAAAAATTGCTTTTTCCATCAGATGAAATGAGACTTATAAGGTCTACTTTGATACATAATCTGCAATATTCTCATACATGTGATCAGGTTTCACTGAAACATTATATTTTTAGGGTTGAAGAGTCAAATAAGATATATAAATGCAACAAACAATAATTAAAAAATCCCTCCTAACTGTTTTTTGCAGCATATCATGAATAACTCCACTTCGTAAGAGATTCAGTGTTCCTCCAGGAAGTCAAGAACAACATGGCTTGGCACTGATTATGATTCTGTCTTCTTTTAGCATTAAAAACATTTACACAGAAAAAAAAATAAACTACTGCTGGCAAAAGCCTTGTGTGCTTCTCACAGCAACTCATTGCCATGTCAACTGAAGAAGTCTGCATAATCATCCTCTTCAAATGTTGCTTCCTTAAACAGAAGCTTTCACAAACAAACACATAAATAAATACACGCACACAACTACAACTGATTTTGGAGTCAACCCAATTCAATATGATTTCCACAGACAATCCACCTCACCCTGCACAGAAAAAGCTATACATCTGTGAGTTTTACAGATATTGTGCTAACATTTATTATGGTAGTAGCTGAGAGTCATTCACAGCTCATACTCCAAGCGCTAACAGATCGCATGAGCTTGTGCATAATGTTACTTTCAAGGTTTGCCCAAATCAGCTACAAGTCGGTTATTTTTCAACACGATGATCTCAGTCTAAAACTCTGGCATGAAAGGCCGCGGGCGACATGCATCGTTCCAGGCCTTTAATTCGAATTGAGGCTGACGCAAAGAGTTGAGTCTGTCTGGTGAACCGAAGGCAGTTTGGAAACATTTCAGATCTCCCATAAGAGCTTCAAAAGTTGACGTGCCCACTGTGAAAGAGCTTGGAGAGTGACACCAGCTGGAATAAACCAACCATGTCGCTATGTGAGTAAAGAGACAACATTTCTCCTTTCCGATGAGGACATACAGGTCTGCTGTGCTGTCGCTGCTCCTGAAGCACGACTGACGCCCACGTCAGCTCCTCCTCCAGCTCCTCCCTCCTCTGCTTCATCCTACTCCTCCACCTCTTCTTTTACATGTAGCTCGGGGGTCTGATGCGGCATGAGACTTCCATCTATGAGGGAATTTCTTCTAATATCGCTCTGTGGGTGAATCGGCACGTCGGTGAGGATGTTTGTGCATCACGTACCCAAGCGGCTGTGTCAACAGGAGCAGTGAGTAAAGCCTGCCAGATGACAGAAAAGTGATTTATTCTGAGCAGCCTTGAGGATTAACAAAGCTTTCCCTTTCTTTTCTTTCAAGTGGAGTTGATCAAACTTTACAGAGGCGAAGAATTCCTGCAGGTTTCTACGATTTGTCAAAAGAAAACAGAGCGGGAGAGTTCATCTTCAGTGAACTTCCAGCTGATCTTTGCTACTGAGAACGAGGGGCTCTTCTCGGTAATTCACAGTTCTGTGAAAAGGTCCGAACAGCAGCGTCAGCGCACATCCACTGCTTTATCGCACAGACTTTAAACAGCTGTTATGCTTGCCTCGGCGTCTCAGGGAAAAGCCAGATCGTGGAGAAGCTGAAGGGAACTGCACGACGACAACCGCCGACTAATTTGTTTGCATCGAAGTGCCTCGTTCTTAGCAACTGATGAGGATGAGCGATGGTGTGATGACCTACCTGTATTTGACAAGTGTGTTTTTCACCTCGTTGGAGAGAAGAGAGCGCGCGCGGGGGGAAAAGTCGACGAGAGGGAACAGGGGAGGGGACAGCCGGCGAGGGAAGGTGTGAGGCAAACAGTTTGAGAGGGAAGCAAAGAAGAGTTGCAGAGCTGGGAGGAGAGGCTGAGCGATCCTCTGCCAAACAGGAGGAGGAGGCAGCAAAATAAAACTGCAACACATTTGGTCAAATGCCCATTTAGCTCTGGAGCGTTGTGTTTTGTCAGAGCCACACAGGGTGAGTATGTATTCTGTTTGAAGTGTCTGTAATGGCAGGGAATTAAACAATTCATGGGAGCCGCAGCCAAAAGAAACAACACACAGCTCAGTGAAATAACAACATAAATTCCACTATGAACATTATTTTGATTGCAGAATAACAAAAGCAGCCGGAGTTGCTCCATTAATGAATCATGAGGGAAGTGCTGGGCTTCATCAGCTGTCGCCACAGCTTCCGTGTGGTTCCAAAACTGAGCTGTTCTGCTTAAATCCGCCTAAATTTTACGTCAGGGAACACTGCACATATTTAATTTGAGACCCCCAAAGACAAATTAATAAAAATAAAAATGAGTGGGTGGATGGGAGGGTTAAGAAATCTTGAGATTTCTTATGTATTGCATTTATTCACTAAAAGGCAAAACAAGTTTTAGACATAAGGAAAAAGAAAATCTAAAATATGAATGCAAAAACTATTACATATACAAGAAAAACATGTTTCCTAATAATTAGCAATGAACAAAATTCATTTTCAACTTATATTCTCAGTAATGGCACTAATCTAAAACAACGGAAACCTAAATTTGATGACACAAAGGCCCCAAGAAAAGGAAAAAAATGGTCCCATCTAAGAACCTAAAAATTTTTAACATAATTGCTTTAAAAATTACTTGTAAGAAAAAAAATAATTGACTTACTTTTCTTAAAAATAAAAAACAAACATCTTCTACACCACAATGAATATATTTTACACAGGAAGTTTAAGTCTAAGAACATACAATATGGAGACATTTCTTTTCAGCGCTAGGAAACTGATTATTTTCTTACATCTTTCAAGGGTTTAGACACATATTAAGAGTAGATATAAACAGAAATATTATTGGTAATGAATAAATTAAGTTATCATTAAAACTGGGAGCTGAAGCCTGTATTCTGATAACCACCTAACTAACAAATCAAACATTTAGATACAGCTTCTAAAACTTGAGGATTTGCTACATTTGACGTAAATAAAAAGGGATCTGAAAACATCAACTATAACTTAGTATTTCTAACTAGTTTTCATCATTTCCTACATAAAGATGACCAACAGTGAAAACAATCTTGGCCTATTTTGGCTCCTAAACGGCTCAGGATAGAAGCAGACCAGTTGTTCCGTGGGACGCTGTCAGGTGGTCCACCTGCAGCTTTATTTAGCTCACCATCATCTCCCACCGTCTTCACCTCAATCACCGGTTGCAGAGAAACAAAGCGAGCACCTGTAACGCTTTGTTCCCCTATTTTTGCCATCCTGGCAGCACATGATTGGCCTCATTCCTCTGCCTTGACTTCAGTCCTACATGGCTAATCAAGTATCAATAACCAGACTGGAAAATCTTAATTACCAGCATGATTAGGACAATTCATCTCAGTTAGGAAAACGCCCTTGCGTTCTTCAATCCGGTTAGCTCAATCAGTGAAGCTATAATGTGATTTGCTTTTGTTTCATTATGATTGAGCCTTGATAGGTGCCCATTAGCAGCCTGTTAAAGTACGTTTGTGGGGGAGGAGGATTGATCCTCGTGTTAATGTGTACAGGTAGATGACTGTGTTACTATCAAAATAACTGGGCAGCAATTTCCCCCTCCCTTCTTACAGACCCTTCATGGGTTCATAATAATGGAACTGAACAACATGTGCTTTCTGCAACAGCACAATCAACCCCCAGCAATGCAAAAACTCTGACAGAAAACCAACAACAACGATGAAAAGACTCAAAGATCCCAAGCGATAGGCAGCAATTAAATCCCTGAGGCTTTTGCAAGGTGATGAAAATATTTCTGCACAAAAGCGGCTTTAAAAAAAAAAAAAAAAAATCACTGGCCCTCGGAAATGTTGAGCAACAAAAGCACCAAGGTTTTATTCTTGAAAAGTTGCCTCAGACTGAAACCCACAGGTAGGAAAAAAACATTTTCTGCTTCCCAGCCTTTTAAAAGCTGAAATAAAACTTAATCATCAATAGATGCGTGCTGACAGCCTGGAGATCCATAATGGCCTTCTATGAGGCCACAGAAAAGAATTCAACATGACTTTTCAATTCAAAGCAACAGCGATTTACATCATTTTCATTTCAAACTGAAAAGGCAGGAAAAAATGGTGCTTTAAATAGTGGTTGGGCAAACACAAAGACTGGAACTGCAGATCCTCAACATTTTACTGCCTGCTGCCGACAGCCAAAGGCAGACGATGTTTTTACCAACGTCTGTCTGTTTCCAAAACAACTCATGATAATTGGATGAAGTTTAATGAAACTTTCGGAAAGCAATCACTGGATGTACATCTACAACTGTTTAACCTTTGGACCAGACATGATTAAAGATGGCTACCAACGCAACTGACCTTAAAAAATTCAGTCAGTCTTACAGGTATTGACCAAAGATTCGCTGTGGTAGTAGTTGAGACTGATCACCAACACAACAGACTGAGTGAAAACTTTGTTGAAAGATTTCCCATTAATTATTTGGACTCAACTCTCTTTCTGCTAACTCTATTAGCAAAATATCTTGTGAACCACTGGACAGTTTTTATTGAAACTTATTTATTGAAAATAAATCAGTGGATGTACGACTGATGCCCTAACCAGATACAAGATGGCCGCCACAGTCAACTGACGTTAGCAAACATCAAAACGGCTATAATATAATGCGCTAAACTCTGCGGTGGTTGTAGCTGTGAGTTAGTCAAAACATGACATCTGATAATATTACATAAGATCATGTAGAACATTATTTTCAAGGTTTGACCAAAATGGTAACCCTAGCCCAGGGTCAAAAGGTCCTAACCCCTTCAACCCTAAGGAGACCCTAACCCTAGCCCTGGGTAAAAAGGCCCTAACCCCTTCAACCCTAAGGAGACCCTAACCCTAGCCCTGGGCCAAAAGGCCCCTACCCCTTCAACCCTGAGGAGACCCTAACCCTAGCCCTGGGCCAAAAGGCCCTAAACCCTTCAACCCAGAGGAGACCCTAACCCTAGCCCAGGGTCAAAAGGCCCTAACCCCTTCAACCCTGAGGAGACCGTAACCCTAGTCCTGGGCCAGTAGGCCCTAACCACTTCAACCCTGAGGAGACCCTATCCCTAGCCCTGGGCAAAAAGGCCTTAACCCCTTCAACCAGGTGGAAACCCTAACCCTAGCCCTGAGCCAAAAGGCCCTTAACCCCTTCAACCAGGCGGAAACCCTAACCCTAGCCCTGAGCCGAAAAGGCCTTAACCCCTTCAACCAGGCGGAAACCCTAACCCTAG
The DNA here is from genome assembly GCF_001649575.2 of Kryptolebias marmoratus. Taxonomy (NCBI): domain Eukaryota; kingdom Metazoa; phylum Chordata; class Actinopteri; order Cyprinodontiformes; family Rivulidae; genus Kryptolebias; species Kryptolebias marmoratus. The sequence continues at coordinate 5,112,574 of NC_051448.1, forward strand.
TCCTGAGCCGAAATGCCCTTACCCCTTCAACCCTGAGGAGACCCTAACCCTAGCCCTGAGCCAAAATGCCCTTACCCCTTCAACCAGATGGAAACCCTAACCCTAGCCCTGGGCAAAAAAGCCCTGACCCCTTCAACCCTGAGGATTACCAAAAAAGTAATTTGTTTTGTTTTTTTAAGAAATGCAGGGTTAAAGGTCTAAGCTTGTGCCTGTGGATGCATCCATGCAGAAATTAAGTGAATGTTTTAGGATCTTTGAGGGAAAAAGTGAATCATTGCAGCAACAAAAGCATTTAGAGCTCAATGTAAGAAACAGAACGATATAAATTATCATGAATACAAATGAGATCCCAGTGATCAGTTTTTCCAACAACATCTAAAAAAGCTGCATTCAGGTAAAATAAATGTGAAGGTTTTAAATTACACAAATAATATTTTTTACTAGACCTTTAAAATGGGGTAAAATTAGAGGTACTGAATAAAACTAATGGCTAAACAAACTATGTGGCTTTTGGTCCAATCATTTTCCAGAAACAGCACTTTTAAATCTTTTAAAAATCAACAAGGATCTGAAAAACCTCCTGTTTAGTTCAGTTTTTTTAAATACAGTTTTAGGATGCATTTTTTCTAACTTCACTGACACACAGATCAACATTTTCAACACACACCTGCCCCAAAACTGTGCTGCAAATATGTTGAACAAAACCAGAAAAAAGAGCTGACAGTTCTCAAGTCTCTGCGATTTTTACACACCTGCTTCAAAAGTTATTTTAAGACGTTTTCACTGGACCTTCTGATATCTTATGATCTCTTTTCTAGCCACCAAAAAACAAGAACTAAAACCCACCCATAGTGGTCCTTTCCAATGATCTGTAGGCTCTGTAAAGCTTAAAAATAACAAACTAAATAAATTCTAAGAATTATTAAATAGACGTTCAGCCAAGAAGCTCAAAATCTTCTAAATGTCGTAGGAGGGAAAATAAAATAAAACCCACTTCGATACATTTTTGTACAACAGTTTCATTACATAATCTGATAAAATGTCCTGTTGTGACAAACAGAATATTGGTATCTCTCATCCTGCACATTCTGACACAGTGCTGTGCAGCCAAGGAGAAAATATTGTATGAAGTTGACTAAAACGTTGCAAATACCCGCCTATAATTACACTCTGTTCCAACGCCTTCACCACCGCTGGAGGTAAACTTCTGCTCTCAACCTCTCTGCCCTTGGAGCTGGAATTTCATAAGACTTGCAAGACACATTACAAAAGGCTGAGAAACACTGCTGAAGGCCATTTCTCTACTGAAATACACGAGTATTCACTACTTTAACCTGTACGCTCCGTCCAGTTTTGTTAAACGTTAGCTTTTTTTTGAAAGTAAAGATAATGAAGGCGGTGGACTCTCCACAGGAAGTGATCTGTCCCAGCTTTAGTCAAGAGGGAAAAGGCATACTTCTGTGAATTCCTGATTTCATAGCTACCTTAATTGGCCAGGGGAAAAAAGAAGAAAAAAAAAGGAACTTGTAAAAGCATTACCGCCCACATATAATTAACCATCCTCTAGAGATCGGCAGCCTCTTGATGTACGTGGCATGACTAATCCGGCAATGTGGGCAAAACACTGAGACAAGGGACAGAAGTCAAACAACTCACAGGAACACCTTCGGCATTTACGCTACGACAAAAGGAAAGTGTGTGACATCATGACACTGCAAAACTCACTTTCTGATGCTGTGAGAGGAAAAATAAAAAAGTATTATATATAGATATTTAATGCTTGAACACTCAACTTGAGTTAACGGTTTCATGACTTCCGCCAAAAATACACCTGCACCCTTACAGCTATCATTGCTATCATTAAATGTCAATTTTCCTACCAGAGATGGTAATTATGGTTCCTCCATAAATATCACAGCATCAGTCTTCTATAATAAAAGCTGTACTGACTGTTTTATTTTAACCAACTTCAACCTTTCATCTGGCCAAAGGCGAGCGTATTCTGATTGGGTTGATAATCTGGTGAATGGGGGAATATTGATTTATTAATCCTTGAAAAACAAATATATATTTAGGAATCCAGCAGACATGAAATTCACAAAACATCAAATCTGTAGTCTATGAGTTTATACTGTCCTCAGTAAAATAAAACAAACTAAATTGTTTTTTGTTTTGATTTTTTATTTGTATTATACCTACAATCCCAACTATTTTAGGTTTGGGATTGAAAAAATGTTATTATCTGACTTTAAAACACCAATGACAATTGCAGAACAAACATCTTGCCCACCTGTGCTCAAACTCAAGGCTCAACAATTTGTCAAATCACATAAAATCTGAACATACCATCAGAAGGGTTTTACTGTGAATAAAATAAAAGAAATGAACTAAAGTGTAAAACAAGGACAGAACAGCCTCATTCTGGAAAAACCTGTTAACCTTATTCCATTTATTGCAGTGTACCAAACAGTGATGTCATGTTGGTCATGCTCATTTTTGACACTATGGTTTGAAGACTAATCTTTTTTTTTTTTACAAAGGCAATCTGAATGGCTAAAATTGGGCCAAGTTGTTAATGTCACAGAGGCAACACCCATCCTACAAGACTAAATCCTGATTTTTGTTTTTGCATGTGCAGACCTAACCTGGATGCATGCAGTATATCTTTATTTGCTATTTTTTAATCCTAATAATGTGCAAAGTCATGTATTTGGATACAATAACAAACCTGAGACTGTGACAACAGCTAGATTCCTGAAATTAAAGACGTCATCATGTAGGATTGCTAAATTTCAGTATGCCTAGAAAATCTGACAATAACACCAGTTTTTTCTTGGAGCCACAAAAATCAGTCCTTCAGATCCACATTTAGTATCCACTTCAAATAGGGGTTTTAATATTTCATCTCACTGGAAGATATGACTGAAAAGAGCTTTGCAGCAAAATAAATCAACCAGCATTAAGGAAAAAAGGATTGACTACAGACTTGTTTCATGCCCTCTCCATCAACACTCTCATAAGCTGACACATGCCACAGGGAATACACAAACAATCCAAGCTAACCAATCACAGCTCCTCCAGGTCCCTGTAGTCCAGATTTCACAGAAGGTGGGTCATCGGTACTTCTGGTAAAACTGACAAAAACAGTAAAGATCCCGACTGACAGCATGAAAGCGCTTTCAGGCTTCAAACTGCCAAATGTCAGAAAGGATGACACAAATAGAGTCCATGAAAATGAGAAGCAAATACGCCGTGAAAGCATGAGTGTAGGCAGAGGTTTAAGGTCAGCATCGCAGCACTCAGACCAGAAATAGTCAGGATATCGCTAAAGAACAAAAAAGAGAAGCTGCGAAGTGAATCTTATCGGCTGATTAGGGAGGTGATCTGCCATTACTTTTATTAATAATGTTGCAAAATACACAAAAATAGTATTTCCTTTCTGAAGTCAGTCAACTTCAAAAAGGAGGAGCTCCTCTGTCTTTCACATTCTGTGGCTGGTAAATAAAAACCCATCCAAAACTAAAAAAAATCTCTATTTTTTTTGCAAAAAACGCAGCGTGAATGCTGCGTGACTTCACTGAAATTAGCTGAAAAAGCTAAAACTGAGTTCGTAAAGTCGAAACAAGCAGAACAGTAGCTGAAAGCAGCAGAACTCAAGCTAAGAACTAAAAGCAGAACAGTAACTAAAAGCTACAATTAGCTAAACAAATGCTAATATTAAAATTGTAGTTAAAGTAGCAAGACGCATGGTAAAGCTAAAGTCTGCAAAACAGTAGCTTAAACTTCAAAGAGAGCGAAAAAGAACATAAGCCAAAAATAATCCAAATATGTTGAAGGAGATTTTTACTTGATTGCAAAAAATGTATGAAATTAAGTAAAAAGAGTAAAACAGTAGTGCGTATCCTGACTCAACATTCATGAACACATTCTGAAGAAGCAGAAAGGACTACAGCTGATGAAACTGAATGAGTCAGCACAAAAATAATAACACCATTAGAGACTGAGAATAGTGTTCACACGACACAAATAAAGTTTCTTAAGACAGCATAACTAATTCGAACACGGAGACGAGCTGAACACATGATGATTCATCAGAGTCTCTGACGCAGCATATTTCCACGACAGCCGACACAAACAGGAAGGACGGCAGCAAACACTGAGGAGGCCCAACCAGGATCCTGCTGGTGTCTTACCTGCTGACTCCAGCAGCACATGGTAGTCCGTTCCTCTCTGAGCCGGGGTGTCGGCATCTTCCTCTGCCCGCTCCGCCTCCTCGTAACGGTCCCAGTTCGACTCCAACTTCCTCCTGGAGAACACCTCCATTCTGTCATCTTCATCCTCAACCTTGTCTCCTTCATCTTGGTACTAAAGGAGAACAAAGAGGAGGGTGCAAAATGTAAGATGATATTTAAAAAAAAACGTAATGAAACATCACTACTCTGATCTAAAGATAATTAAATACTTTGACATACAGTAAATTAAAGCTTTCCTGAAAGAAATGCATATTGCCTGTAACTTTTTATGCTACAGTTTTAAATAGAGACAGTCTTATAATCAGAAGGGACGGAATTAAAACCATTTTGATCCAGAATTGTAAAAAAATTGATTGGTTCATGAGATATTTTGCTGATAGACACAAATAATGGCAAAGTTTTAAAAACAGATCTTGTCTAAACAGTTTATGCTTGGTGTGTGTTGGGAATGACTCTCAGCTACAACCACACCAAAGTTTAGATCATTGTCTGTAGGATTGGCTGAGTTATAGCCATTTTGTTCAAAAGTCAATAATAAAACACTTACCCATTTTTTCCCCCTTTCTAAGCCATTTTATTAGATAATTAAAAAGCAAAGTGCTAAACAATACAGCGGAATACTTGAAAGCTTAAACGAGCCCCGAGTTGTTAATGTTTTGCATTAATCTTTTCACATTTAACCTTTGAAATTTTAAAACAATCTTGAGGATTAGAAAGACACTTTATGCCTGCATCCATCAGACATAAACAATGCTATATGCAAAAATTTATAATTTTTATTCCAGTATGCAAAATGGTTATTTTGCTGTTGTATGTTTTTTTTTAATAAAAAAAGGAATGCATTAAAAAAAAAAATTTTTAAAGCATTTTAACAAAAAAAAAATGGATCATAGTCAGCAGTCAGTATGAGCAAAGATCTTTATTTGAGTTGAGAGATTAAAATCATTTCAAAAATCATTAAGAAGAATTGGTGTTTTGTTACCTGGACATTTGTGGTTAGTGTTGTGTATGCCACGATCGTTTTAGTTTGTGCAGAAAATTCTCATTTAAGAATGATCACTAAAAAAAAAGTGACCAGTTAAGTTAATTGGTCACTTTATTGAAATGTTTTTGCACTCTTCTGAGGTGTTAAAAAAGGATTATTTATGTTTTGGTCCTGGTCCATCATCCCCCTAATGTCACTTTTGTAAAATGACGGATTAATCCAAAGTCCAGCTCAAAAACATTCATGTTTCAGCTGCTTTAGACTTCCCTTGAAAATGAGATCTGTGATCACTTTAAACCAGGATTTGTCTGTTTAAATAAAGGTTAATAAATGACGAGAGACTGTCAGAATAATATACTATGAAAGCAGGAGGAGAGAATTTATATTTCTGTGTAGATTCTGATGAAGATTATAAATAGTATGTTATCACCAAGAGTATTCAAGATATGTTTCTGTCTTTGTTTTCAGTCATGACTGTATAAGATCGAGCTTAACAAAGTGACATGCCCTGCTGTATGACACAAAAAAAGTTAGACGGGTAGTGCCAAAACTGGACTCATTAAATTTGTCTGACTCATATGTTTCCTCAAGCTTATCTTAAGAAACATTTTCATTATGATGCCATGGAAATGTGAAATGTGAGTCAATTTAAACTGTGGCTTTTATGTTTTGTGTGATTTTGTAAAAGTCAGACAAAAGGGTGCAGGTTTTTTTTTTGCAGCCATGTCATCAAAGACCACAGGGTAGGTATGGATGCACCAGGAAGATTTTCATGATTGCAATCAAGGAGCCCCTATGTACCAAAAGTTATTTCTATGATTGCAATCAAGGAAGGAGCCCCTATTGTTTCTCCAATTCTGTCGGGAGCATCAGCTGACTGATCATTGTGGAAATAAAACTGAAGCCTCTAGTGTCATTTCAAATACCCAGATTTTGCACCCGTTTTGCTTTATTCTGAAAATTACCTAAATTTTTATTTTTTGCAATACTATTTACCAAACCAAGTTCATAATTAACAGGTAAACTTCCCATTCAGCGTTTGCTAGTAAGGCCGAATTAAAGGTGACAACTTGTTTAGACTTCTAATAATGTCTTGTAGTGAGATTTTTTGCGCACTGACAAAAACAACCTAAATATTTCCAGATTTATAGTGAAGTTTGGCGCAGCGAAGTAACAGAGTCGTCGGTGGAACGCTATCTCACCCGTTGAGGGAAGTCCGCGTGGGAACCTCCACCGCGTCCCCGACCCCGGTGGTGGTCTCGTCTGCCCCGGCCGCGGTGGTGACCTCCTCTCCCCCGGCCTCTGTGCTCACCATCGGCATCGTTTCCACCCCGGCCGCCTCTCTTCCAGCTGCCTCCCCTGCCTCGGTTAATTCTACCCTCCATGACTGTTGAGAACATTAACGGAGAGGGGACGGTTTAGCGTGTGACACTGCTAATCGAGGTGCGCGGGTGTTACATCGAATAGTGTCCCACGAATAGATTCATAGTTCCCTGGCCTAGCGTGCGACAACATGAGCATATCTATCATTACAGACATACATTTTAAAGTTAAAAAATCTAAATAATACATATTTTTTTCCACTTTAATATGGTGTGTTTTTAAGTACAGTAGTAAAATGTTTGATAAAAATAATTTTATGGAAAATAAATGCAAATTAAATAAAATATAAAACTAAGCAGGAAAATGCACATGTCAAAATATGGTAAAACAAACTATCGTTTATTTATTTATATTTTGTTTGTTTATTCGCATAATTAACTTGAACTGTAAAGTAATGTGCAAAATAAATTAAAGTTTGGAAAGTTAGTTTTACTAAAAATGGAAGTGTTAAGGCAAACAAACAAAAAAAACCAGTCAATTGTTTCATTGTGACACTGCATTATTATCTTATCAATTTGATAGAAATTATGACGAAGAATTAATTAAAAAAACATTATAACATTATATCTCACTATTTTCCTCTTTCTTGTTTTAGGCTGGCAGCTCAGTCTGCATTTTTTCATCCGTAACACTAAAAGACAAGACAAGATAATGGAGCTCCAAAACAGCACCTCTGGCAATTCTTCACATCCTCATAGCCTTTTGCACCCTCATAGCCTTTGGGAGGTCATAACCATCGCCACGATGTCTGCCATCGTCAGCTTGATAACTATAGTTGGAAACGTCTTGGTGATGTTATCCTTCAAAGTAAACAGCCAGCTTAAGACTGTAAACAACTACTACCTGCTAAGTTTGGCCTTTGCTGACCTCATCATAGGAGTACTGTCCATGAACCTGTACACTACTTATATATTGATGGGCTACTGGTCTTTGGGGAACATTGCATGCGATCTCTGGCTCGCAGTCGATTATGTGGCCAGCAATGCTTCAGTTATGAATTTACTTGTCATCAGCTTTGACAGATACTTCTCCATTACAAGACCTCTGACTTACAGGGCAAAGAGGACTCCAAAGAGAGCTGCCATCATGATTGGACTGGCTTGGCTGGTGTCTTTTGTCCTCTGGGCACCACCCATTCTGTGCTGGCAGTACTTTGTAGGAGAAAGAACAGTGCCTCTGGACCAATGCCAAATCCAGTTTTTAACCGAGCCTGTGATCACATTTGGAACAGCCATCGCTGCTTTCTACATACCCGTGTCGGTAATGACCATTCTCTACTGCAGGATCTACAAGGAGACGCAAAGACGGACAAAAGATCTCGCAGAGCTGCAGGGACTGACAGCAGAAAAGGTTCCAGAGGGAGCTAAACCACAGAAGACCATCATTCATTCTTGTTTTCGTTTCACCAGAGAGCGAAGAGACCAGAGTCAGGCCTCCTGGTCCTCGTCTAATCAAAGTAATGCCACTAAAACTACCATAAGGTCAGACGAAGCATGGGCAAAAGCAGACCAGGTCACTTCTTTTAACAGCTATTCATCATCAGAGGAAGAGGAGCATCATGGTTCCACAGAGACCCCAGAAGGATCATTCAAAGAGCAACATACTGGACAAAGCAATAAGAATGGGCAGGTGCCAGACTATACAGAGGAGCAGTACTTTTCTACTCCTCAAAAGAAGAACCACAAAAAGTGCATCTCTTATAAGTTCAAACCTGGCTCAAAGGGCAAGAACGGCAACTCAACAAGTCCAACACCGTGCCCTCCTGACCCAGAGCAGCTCGCCAAAAACACCCCCTCCTCCTCCACCTCCAAACCTTTAGACCCCGCCCTGAAGAACCAGATCACCAAGAGAAAGAGGATGGTGCTCGTGAAAGAGAAAAAAGCAGCACAGACCCTCAGCGCCATCCTCCTGGCCTTCATCCTCACGTGGACGCCGTACAACATCATGGTGCTCATCTCCACTTTCTGCGCGGACTGCATCCCCATGTCTCTCTGGCACCTGGGCTACTGGCTGTGCTACGTCAACAGCACCATCAACCCCATGTGCTACGCTCTCTGCAACAAGACCTTCCAGAAGACTTTCCGCATGCTTCTGCTCTGCCGCTGGAGGAAGAGGAGGAGAGGAGAGGACAAACTGTACTGGGGTGGGCAGAATCCAAATGTCAACACAAAAGTGAATTGATGGCTTGGTGTGGGAATCGGTTCATATTTGTTAGATTTTATCTTTGGCATGATGTGCTGCATGTGGCTTTGTGTCAAAATACATGTTGGTGGAAAATGAGCAGAGTTTAGCAGAAGTGACTAAATAGCTGTTTGTGATACTTAAAAATTAGAAAATCACTCAGTGCATTCTTGCACACCTGAAAGTTCAAAATCTGTTCTTTCTAACGGACATGCCTCTGATTTTTAACGTGTTTGTTAGGTGTGAAGTCACCAAAAATCTCTATCTGAAACATCTGTAATTGTATTGTGGTTAATGTAGGTGCCAAATTTTACTTTTACTAAAAATACTTTGTTAAAAAAACAAACAAACAAAAAAATACTGGAAACTTTGTTTTAATGTGTTACTTTTCATTTGTAACAGTCCATCAGGAATTACAGGATTGCTCTTTTACCGTAATATAAAACTGACATAGCCATAAAAATGTTCAAATAGTTTTATTGCTGTATTGTTGTATCCCTTCATAAACATCATTTAATAATTTATTTCCTTGTTGAGTTGGATGTAGAAGATGCAAAATCATTCTTAGTTCGCTGCAAAACTACAACCCCAGTTCTGAAAAAGTTGAGATGTTGCTTAAAATGTAAATAAAAATAGAATCTAAGAATTTACAAATCCAGAAACCCATATTTTATTCAGTAAACATATCAAAGGTTCTCCTCTTTAGTACAGAGGATGCAGCGTCTCTGGTTTCCAAAACTGTTTCAAATTTTGGTCCGTCTGACCTCGGATCAGTTCTCCTCTTTGGTCCAGAGAAGACGGCAGCGTTTCTGGATGGTGTTCACATCTGGCTTCTTCTCTGCCTGATAGAGCTTTAAGCAGCATTTGTGGACGGCACGGTGAACTGTGTTTACAGACGACGATCTGTGGAAGTGTTCCTGAGCAGGACAGAACCAGAACCTGATCACCAACATCCAGCCTTGACCTTTGACCTTTGATTTGAGATTTTTGTTCAAATTCTTACCAATTTTCCATTGAAGAATATTATTACAAAAAACAGTACAATGTTTTCTATGTTAAAAACAACATGAGTTAATGCATATAATTTCATGCTGTTTATATTTACATTTTACACAACGCCCCAACTTTTCATGAGTTAAGTTTGTGTTTTAAAGAAAGCTAATTTAAGGATTTTTTTTATACCTCTGCCTCTCACGCACATATTGATACATCTGGACACACTAGAACCTGCAGTAATACAAACAAAAGGGATCACAGTGAAACATTAAAACTCTTTGTTCATTTCTTCTGTTCAGTTGCACATTCTGACTGTCATTACATGAGTCTAAAATTAATCATTTGATGCTAATGCTGCTTGCTGTACTGCTGTCTTATGATTTTATATTGCAGTAAATATCCTGTTTACAATGTTTGTGCTCTGATTTTTGCTGACACTGCATTGATTTGTCTTGTGCACTGCTTTGTACTCGTGTTTGATCAGTCCAGGAGCTTTATTTTGACAGCTTCGTTAGTAACAGTGACTATGCTGCTGTAAATGACTGGGTGGACAATAAAGTTCTCTGTGCTTTCTGTGGTTTTACTTTACTCTGAAAAACCGAATCAAAGCAGAGTTTCTGGCTTTATTATGAAAAGATGCTCACAGATAAAAATCAGTTTTTGTATTTTACATAATTACACGTGACCATTTTAGGCTCAGAAATATTGATAGAGTGAGCCATTATACTCACAATTTTATCTACATTCTCTCCATTATCACTATAATCATTACAATTAGCAGATACATCCGTTGCTCACTTAATTTAAAATTAGATCAATAATTGTTCTGTAGTACCCTGTAATTTGCAGCTATGAGGATTAATACATATAAACTAGCAATTTCAGTCTCCTTTAAAAGGATATTACAACCACATTTACCCGTTTAGCTGTGAACTATTATAATATTTAGTTTTTATTTGTGCCACTAAACAATTTGTGATATATTTGATACATCACAGCCAGCTTAGTTTTTAATACAGACAGAAAATATTTCATTATTTTGTACTGTTAGCTATGTTTTTTTTAAAATTGGAGATTAATAAAGTGTGAAATTCTGCAATGTATTTAAAATGAATTATTAAATTTTGAAGAGATACTAATCAACTCTCCAACACCACACACACCAGCTAGTAAACGGATACGTCTGACATATTTGTGCACACTCACTTTCTTCTGTCGGCACAAGCGTATTCAGTCTCTGCGTTGGCATGGAAACAGTGAATTAGTTGCGTGTGCATAACTCGTTAAGCCTGCATTTATTTAGGTTTTGGCACGTTTGCACCGATAGCAGTTCGTAGAAATAGTTTGAGGTGTTCCTGTTGACTGAGGACAGGTTCATATCACACGGCCAGCTCTGGTTTACTGCGAGGCCGAATGAAAACGTCCACAGTCATTTAAATATAAGGAGCAACTTTTCACATTTCCAAGGTAACCTGTAAATTGATTTGCAATGAACCTTTAATGCTACTCTCAATAAATAGAAGCACTTTTTTGTTCTAATGACAAACTTTTAATTAATATACTACAAGAACATAAAAGCCTCAGGGAATATCCTTCAAACCTTATTTAATCTCGCTTTCCTGTATCCCTTTATTTACTGCATTCAAACGACTGACTTTAACCTTTTAAAACAGAGCACAGAGAGCATATTTAACTGATTGAGTTACATTTTGCACTTTTTATCTTTATTATGTTTCAGCCTAATCTGTCCACATACTGCGTGTGCATTTAAAGCTGCTACATGAGATTATTTACCATCTCTGCTTCAGTCTTTTTTATGGAAAAGAGACTTTGTATACAGGTTTGAGCATCACTGTTGAATAGTACTGCACTTTTAAATCCTCCAGTTTGATGCTGAATCCAGGGAATATTCACAAACTCTGCAGCATTACAACCCAAAATACAGACACGAAATATTAAAACACTCGGCTCACACGCCAGTAGGATGAGTGTTGCTAAGAATCAGAGGTGAGTGGAGGTTTCACAGGTCCCAAGTCTCCACACACGAGTCCCCCGGCTCTCTGTTGTTTGTTGCATCACCGAATGGAAAGAACAAAACCACCACCAAGCATCTGTGCTGTCTTGGCTCCAGAAGTCCACATTGTTGTCCTGACATGAACAAAAAATTGCTTAAAAATGTTTTTAGTTCGTAAGCAGTGGCATCTGAGATGACACCGTCGTATTACAGCATAAATACCCGCTGAAGGTCGACATCAGCAGCTGAAAATAGTTCTAAAAAAGCACAATTTTACCATTGCTTAAAGTTCAATAAACTGTTTCTCTGTGTAAACAAATGACCATGACATTAATAAATTAAAATCCAGGATTTCTTTAAGTATTACATGACCAGAACTGAGCAGCAAACATTACTGCCGACGATATAAATCATAGAGATATACAAACACATTATTTTCGTCTTTATGTGCTGCTTTTTGATAACAGGAACTAGAAAACCCTTCTCCTTCGTAGCTTTAAAAAGATGAAACCCTGAGCACTTCTCCCCCTGAGTTTTGGACGGCCTTGCTCTCGTGTCAAGGAGATGAATCTGATTACAAGCCAGCTCAGCTCTATTTCACTTTTACGACTTCTCGTTGGCTCAAAAGTTACCTTCTGGAATAAAGTTTACCCTCAACAATGTTATATTTCATGCGCTGCTTTTTTATTAAATTCCATTTGGTAAATCCTTGAGGTTTAATACCTTCCCTGCTCATGAAACGCTGTTGTCAACAATGACTGCTGGTCACGACTCTGAAGCTGAAGAAACGAGGAAGTTTTTACTTCTACACAACAACCTTTAGCTACCGAGATTGACTGAATCCATCCGGCCAGACCTTAATGGCTGTAACAAAACATTTAAGCATTTAGCTGCAGTATATCAACAACTAGTAACTTAAAGGCAACAAAGAGCCCTCCATTTATTTACTTTTCCATATTATCACCCATCATATTCATAATAATGGCCTTCCTGATAAACGTGCTTATAAAAAAAGATGAAAACCAGTTTAAACCTCAGAAAAAACAGCAAAGACGACAGTGTTGGGAATTACGTGTGAGGAAATAAGGATATTTAACACAATATTATTGTTAATAACTTTAATTTTGACTTTATATTCCATGTAGTTTAAAGTAAAACCAAATCTCCTTAGAAATCTGAAAACCAAGCACAGTTCTTTCACTCTTTGAACTGCCGGTCATATAATTTATACACCTCAGGCACATATTGTACAGTATGTGAGAATTAGAGCCATACAGTACACCACAATAAGTCAGAGTATGAGAAGGTCAAACAGGGCGATGTTAAATAAAAACTGTTCTATACATTTGTCATTTATATAGAGTTTTAAATAAGAATTTATCTTAAAATTTAACTTATTTTCATTCACAGTCGGGTTTTCAAAATGGACCAAAACAAAGGAGAAAATCTCTTAATATGTATATATGCTCTGTTTCAGGTAGAGGATTTTAGCAACAGTGGAGAAACACACAGAGAAGGGTTAGGGCAATAAAGACTGACAAAAAGTTGTTTCACATCAGGAGTATATATGGAGCAGATAAAGAATAACAGCTTTTACAGATATTTGTTTTCTTTAAATCAGTGCAGTATGAAAAAAAAATGTTTTGCTCAAAACATTTATTGATAGAGACATCTGTACAATAGACCCAGAGGAGAGGGGGCAAAACGAAATGACACTTAAAAGTCTTGCTTTGACACAGCAGGTTGATTTCAGCAGACATGTGAAGTACTACCTCCTCTTGGCTGCTGGCCGGCTGCCCTTGCTGCTGCTGCCTGCCTTGCTGGAGCCCTTAGACCCAGAGAAGAGCTTGGTCATGAGCTCAGAGACGTCCGGAAGCTCGGGGTTGGGGTTCAGCATGTTCATGGACTGCTCCATCTCCTGCAAGGACGACAGTGAATTCAAGAGCTGTGTCGGTGTCACAGGGGGCAAAAAGGGCACGTTAAAATGAGCAAAACCAGTTCTTTTTGCTCAAAGTTTAGGCGGCAAACAGCAGGTTTTAAGTGGCAAAAGCCATCAAAACTGCTAGAACGGGTAAATTATTACCTAAAAGTAGCAACAGTTCAAACATCTGTGAATAAAAACAGCCACAAAAAGCTTTCGTAGCGATAAGAGTGGCAAAAAGTAGCTTTGAAGACCAAAAAGCTGGCAGTGAGCTGCAGATGAACTAAAATAAATCAAAGCTAGGGCAATTGTTCCTTTTTATTTTGAATATTTCATCTCAGAATTAATTTGTGATCTTTCTCAATCACAATAAGTAATTAAAAATATCAAAAAATGCCTAATTCATTTTAAAAAATGGATTATTATAGCTGTACAAATAGGAATGGGTCGCTCAAAAACCTTGAGCAAAAACACCAAGGTTTCACTGTACAACAAAAACTTACAATTACCAAATTTAATCGCTTTTATTTAAAAACAAAAATGGAATTTACAATTTTTTAGCTACCTAAATATCCCCTGTGGTATACCTTAAAACTGGCAAACGGCCCGTGCCTATGTGCAATTAAAAAAAAAAAAAAAAAATAGACTTAAAGGTGCGTCTTACCTTTCTCATCTCTGGGTCATTGGTGTTGACCACCTTAGGCAGCAAAACAATGATCAGCAGGGGTAAAACCATCATCATAACCTGCAGAAGCAGAAAAGACATTTAAGAATGAAATTTAAGAACAATTAATTCATCTATAACAACAAAAACCTGCTTTCTAAAGAGTAAAGATGTTCTTATGTCAACTCGAATGACAAAATCTATTTCCTTCACATGCATTCTTGTGCAGAATTATGCCACACAAAAATTCTTGAATTGCAATCTTAATTTATCAAATGTAGGAGAAAAACAGGTTGTTTTTCCTGAATGTGATGATTCTACTAACCTTCACACTGTATCTAATTTAACTTACTGCACAAATCACATATTACACTGAGCAGGCTTGATGTATTTATTACCATTGGGTTCATGAGGAAGTCTGTCCACCCCCATGTTTCTCTCTTCATGAAGTAGCTGTGAGGACCAGTAGACCTGATTTGAAGCGGGTATGGCTGGCGAATCACCTCTGACGTTTTGATGTAGTTCACAAGACGTGCCCTGTGAAAACACAGATATTCTGGGTTACACTCGCACTGAAACGGAGTGTCAAGTAATATAAAAGGCAAAAACAAATGCAACAGAAGCGGAAATGTGCTTCTTTGGCTTCTAACGTTTAAAAATCTCACCTCATTTTCCCCTTGGAAGTGATATCAACACGCACTGGTTCAAATCTATACGTTGGGGTAACAACTTCAACCACGTATGATCCTGAGGGAACATCATTCACAGCAAAACTTCCATCGGTTCTGGAATAAAACACCGATAAATTTATGGTTAGGGCTGCTTATTTATAAATAAAACATGTACATGTACAGGAGCTTAATAAACTCCAATACAAAAAAAATTATAACTTCTGAGAGAAGTTTTATATTAAGTTAATTGTAATTTTTGAGTCTTTGAGATGCTGAATTTCATCGTACTGCAATGAATAATGCCTTTGAACGCTCACTTATTAAAATGTGAGTTAAGAACATAACTCAATCTTGACTAGAAACCAATATGACTATAAAAATAGAACATTTTACTTTAAAATACAGGTAAAACCTGGCACAAAAGCTATCAATATTCAAGTAAAGCACAACCAATTTCCTGAATAAACTAAGTTATTTCCCACTAGCACATCTACACAGCAAAAAAAAGCAAACCAAAGCTATCACTTGTGCTGTTATGTCATAAATATTTACATTTAGAGTCATTTAACACCATGAATTTGGACAAAAACTACTATGGCAAACAATCACGTCTCTCTGGAGGCCACGGGATGTTTGTTGTTCAAAACCACCCAGCATTATTTGAATTAATAGATTAAAAAATTGCTTTAGTGACATGTCAAACATCCACAATTATGAGACTGTAAATGAACCAGAACAGTTTGAAGCTGCCATGTTGTTCGGTAACTAGCAGCAGGGTCGTTAAAGCTGCTAGCCGAAAATGCTAATGCTACACAGTTAGCAAACGAAGCTAGCAAGCAGTCGCCTGAACGTGTAGTTGTGTCTTACCTTAAAAACCCCACGTATTCTTCACCCTCAACCAACACCCTAGCCGTGGAGACCCAGTCTTGCGTTTTTATGCCGGGAACTATAGCTCTTCCCTCGATTTTAAACCGATCTCCGTTCGGCTGTGTGGATGAGCCTCCCGCGCCAGGCCCCGAATCCGTGTCAGTGAAGCAGCTAACCACGACAAGCGTGGCGTGCATTAAAAGCCACAATCGCGATAAACCGTCTCCCTGCAACATACTGCGTGGCTTTGCTAAATTAAAAAATGAAGACCTCAGAGACGATTTCCACTGACAAGTACTCGAGGGCAGGTTAGGGGAGAAGCGGAAGATTCCCGCATCAGCTGTCTCTGCGGAAAATGACGTCACTTCAAAAAAGAAAAACTTTATTGTTCAAACCGACAACAACAAGCGTATAGCTTCAGTTGAAAAAGTCATGTTCTTAATTATTTTAAGATAAAAACTCCATTTTGTTTAAGCCCCCATTATTATTTTCAGTTTGCTGATTGTTGCTAACATGATAAAAACATTAATATAGTTATTTGGATGGAACACAAGAGAATAACTATCAAGATGTGAATCCAAAAATGACACATTTTAAAAGACAATTTTGATGTTTATGAATTCAAAGTTTCACATTCTTGCTGTATTTTATAAGGAAGGAAAAAATCACCACAATCAAAATTGAGAAAATTCTGATTTTTCTTAAAGAAATTTATTTAAAAGAAAATTAAAAGCAACACTTGTTTTGACATTTTACATTATACGATCAAATGTCACAGGAAGAGCAAAACGGAAAACAATCACTAATAACTTAAAGACTGTTGGAGGTTCAAGTTCCCGATTCTAGGAAAACCAGGAGCAAAACAAGAGGGCATTCAAAACATAAAGAGTGGTGCAGCGAGAGACTAAGACATTGGCACTTCATAGAGCGACATTACGCCCTGTCTCGTGAGATCCACTAAACGTGCCCCTTCACAAGACGGTCCACTTCAATGTGAAGCAGTCATTTGCTGTGCAGGCTGGACGCTGCAGCCCTCCTTAGGAGTCTCCAGCTCAAACCCCAGGAGATTTCTCTGAATTGTCAAGTTCAGTCCCAGTTAAGAGGTTTGAGTGTAAATAGAACGAACCAGTCCATTTCTCTGGCAACATATTAATCAGCTCAAAACACAGCCATGATCTGCAGTAGTGGTCACATCCTCGGAGTGCTACAGTAACTATCAGGGCAGCTGCGTCAGATAAGCCTCAATGGCCTGAAAAACGAAGACACAGAACAATATTATCAGCATAATCAGTTCAAAACAATGCGTTCAAAACAGCATTTGCTTATTACAAATGATTAGAAACAAGAGCAGCCCAGACTAAGTAGCTCCTCCTGATAAATAATGTCAACTGTTTAATTACTTACGTCATGTTTGGTTCTGTTTTACAACCATTTTAAATAGAATTTAAAATGGTTTTTATGATTCATTTGCATGACTATTTGCAGGACAGGTCAACACCGACATTCGTCAGCAGATTAATCGGATCGCCTGTCGGCAGCCCCGACAGTCTCACTGGGTCTCGTGGACACATTCTGCTGGTTTTATCTCATTGATACGAACACTACTAACTTGGGCCATTTAACCTGATGTGTCCCAACAGCGGAGGTTTTCTGTTTAAAAACCTTTTTGCGAGTCTAAAATTAGAAGATAAATGATCAGTCAGCAGCTTGGTGCAGAGAGACCGGACATGAACGGAACAACGGGGCATTTTCTCCAACATGGTAGGCCTATTTTCCATGTTGATCCAAATGTGGGTAATTTAATTAATTATGTGGCTTCTGAAGGTAATAGTTGGAGCTTTAAATCAAAAGGGGTGAATATATATGCGAATAAATGCATCAGTTTGTAGAATTCTTTAAGTATTTTCCCCTTTTATCTTTGTTAATTTGGAGTATTGTTGTAAATCATTACTTCTAGTCAAATTAGAAGCCCAATCCAAAAAGCTGTGCACCCGTCTGTCTTATTTAACGCAGTTAAAAATAAATATATTCCCATTTTGACTGGGGGTGGATGTGGGTGTGGAAGGAGTCAGTCTCTGATTTAATCATCAGGTCGGACTATTTTCTCGTGACAACCTCAACTCACAGGAGGGAGAAATAAAAAAGGCTACAAAATAAATATTAAACTGCACATATTCTGTCTCAGGAGCTGCAACTGAATATACGATGATAAAAAAGCACATGTTGTTACATTTTTAAGATGTTTTGAAATATAAAAACCATTTCTTCTCCTCACACATAAAAACAGGATGTGGAAACAACAGAAACATTTAACACATAGCACACAGGACACCAGGAGCACTGGAGTCTGATCATTTTAGAAGAAACGTGAGAGATTATGCCTTTTTTAAAATCATCCAGACGACCAAATGTTTTCTCTCTCCCTCTTTTTCAAACATAAGTTTGATGCTTCAGAGGGACTCCAAAATACAAACATCTGTAACTTTATCCAGTTCTAATAATCCCTGCACATCTGAAAGTAAACCTCTGATGAGTCTACCCATCATACCATTGCCAGTTCTCCAACAGGTCCTGGAACCAAACATAATCGAGCTCCTTCTTTCCACAAGTCTTTCAGTCGCTGCCTCATGATGTCAACGTTCCTGAAACAAACATACAGACATCATCAACCCAGTTTTTAGTGCAGTTCTCCTCAGGATGACAGATTAGGATTAACACACTAATGTTTAACTATAAAAACAACAAACCAACCAAGTCAAAAAGACAGCAGACTTTTATTCTTACAGACAGATGTTATGACAGGAGTGTTGTTTTTACACAGCACCACAATGAGTTCAGACTACAGAATATCGTTTTGCTAATTAATCCCATTTCTGAGCTTTTATTTATTTTTGTATTTGATGCACTTTGTCGTGTTAAAATCCTGGAAAACTACTACTAACAATCACCATCCTTAAACCAGAATTTCCCCTACTCCTGTTAAACTGCCAGGTCCAAACCAAAACCTAATATTTTCTTTTTCTAGTTTTGAAAACAACTAAATTTAGACTTTGTTGCAATAAAACTGAGCATTGAGGATATAACCACTGATAAGCCACATTAAAATGACATGCCTGACAGAGTGCAGGGTGATGTCAATTGACGTTAGCAAACATCCTGTTTGACACGTTGGAGGACAAAGACTCGTCACACGTCGCTCGTGCAACGCTCGTTTAATCTGTTGCCACAACAGGCAAAGTTCCTAAGCTTTTACTGTTTACTGACGAATATTAACCAGGAAGAGAAAACGGGGAAATGGTCGATATGAAGGCCAGACGATCCTTTCTGGTTGTCAAAATTTGCATGGATACATTTACGGGATTCAACTCTACACTGTGTCCACGTCTGCTTTGATCACTTCATATAAGGCTAGTCTGTTAGTGCTACGTTTCCTAAAAGGTAACATATATTTGTAGATAATTTATAAGTATGTCACCAGGCTGGTGCTTGGGCTAAGTCTGGTGATGTTAATGAATGTATGGCTTTAATGAGTTCAATTACATAATAAATCTATTAAAGTATCCTTATACTGTTGAAACAATCCAAGTCACAACTGCAAGCTTGTCACAGGACTCGCATATAAGAGAAATACTGACATTTTCTTTTGATTTGAGGCAATTCAAAAACACGCGTTATTGGCTTCTGGTATGGATCAAAACGTTTCAACTTCTCTTGATAAAACAATCTTCCTAGGATAACTGCATTTAAAACTTGCTTCCATCTAAATTCCTCTGTGCTTTCACCACTGTTATGATGCTGAATGTCCTCCATCATTGTCCCTATGTCCATTTTTGGCCACTAAAGCTGCTATTCTTTGTTTCGGCACGAGGTACACAAAACCTGTGAAGGCGGCATGAGGCGTTTAGGGTTCGGGTTGTACCAGCGCGGACATCTGTGTCCACTTCATGTGCTTTGAGCGCCACAGCTGTGACATCCATCTTAGCCAGTGTTAGTTTGTGTTACAGCAGCTCTGTGAGCTCACAATGACCAGCTGTCCTTCCCACACTTTAGGTCTGGTGGTTCAAATATGAAACGCCCACCTGTCTTCTGAACAACTGCCCCGCAGTCTCTTCTCACTTTTCGACAGTTCTGGCCACCACTTCCTGATGACAGATTGAACCCAGTGTAGACCCACCGTTATGTGTCTATTAAAAAAAAAACAACAGCGCAAAAAATAGTTAACAAAATATAAAGCTTAAGCAATCTATAACTCTTTATCTTGAAGTTCATACGTTAGCTCATATGTTCATAAGAACACTTTAAAGGCATTTTACATCTCATTTAAGATAATTTATCAGTTTTAATTTAAGTTTATTTGTTAGCTAAAACATCTTGAATTAACTTAGGAACAATACAAAGATCAAATAAAAAATATCTGTTATTAATATCACCTTTGCAGTGAAACTTACTCTTCATATTTACTGGAAAGAACGCCTTTAACGTGGGGCATGAGGTCAACACAGCAGCCAAGTGACAAACATGGTGCTTCAGTTTGAAGGCTGATGAAAACAAAGAGTTTTGTTACTTTAATTGTTTCATTTGGCCACCAGTGTGTACTGTCTGTGGTCTAAAATGATATTAAACAGGCTCAGAAACAAAAAAAAAAGTTAAAACAATAATTTGTCACAATTTAAAAAAAGATTTGCTGCAACAAATAATAAGCTAAAAGGCAACTTAAAGCTGCACCTGCCTTCTAATATCCATTTTGTGATTTTTCATTGCTTATCAGAACCTTTTAAAATTGAACACATTTGCTTTTTCATCAACTTTATGACTTCTACCTCTAAAAACAAAGACACTCCTCATTCAGTAATCTTTAAAAAAATAAAGATTTATTTTAAAAGTCATAATGAAGTATTAGTTTTAGACCTATTTATTCTGTATGATTCTTTTTAAACACTGCTAAAACGTCACGAAAACTGAAGAATTAAACCTAAATGTGACTTACTTGTTTGTTAAGACAGGTAAGCAGTCAAGTAGCACACCTGTGTCTTGTATTCTGAGAAACAAACATAACCGAAGGTGAAGTACGTTGCATGACTGAGAAAAACCTGCAAACTACGAAATACAATCAAGGTTTTACCTGATTAAGTAGGACACTAATTCACTGGCGTTTCTGCGCCATAATGTCAGAGCAACTTTGAGTCGAAGATCTCTTCCAAAAAGGATTCGAGTCATAGCTTCGTGTTCTTTTGATAACTACGCAAAAAGAAAACAATTTGAGGACAAGCAATGTGAAATAGCATTAAAACGCAAAGGCGAACACGTCTGTCTCTCACCTCAGTGAAGTCACTGTACTTGGAGCTGGCTCCTGCCATCTTGGAAGCCTCTGCGGAGTTCATGGGCAGCCCGTAGCTCTCATAGCAGCGAACGCCCCGCACATCGTCGGAGCACGTCAGCTCGTTCTCTTTGTTGGCCATGCCGGGGTCACGGGGATGGCCTACATTTGACGATCTGCGGTGCAGCTTTCTGCCCACCTCCGCCGCCGATGAACAACTCTTCCTCTTGCAGGACGACGGCCGCTTCGCTTTCACGGGACTCTGCACCTTGTAATGCACCTGAAATCTGACGAGGAGGACATCGAGGTTGGCCAAAAAGCTGTGGCAGTTTAGAAAAACAGCATGTACATATCGTGATAATGGTCATGGGAGGGTGCCTAGATGCGCCGGTGGCTGAGAGGAGATTATCTGAGGGACGGTGAGTGAATGACCACATCTGGATGAACCCCACAAATGCAGATTAGAGACTCACCTGTCCTTATCTAATTCTTCCTTATTAATATTATCCACCTAAAACAAAAGGATAGGGGATGAGGCCACTAACACAGTCTATACTACTACAATACCACTGAACTGTACTTCACTATCACCAAGATTTAACACACAAATAATTAACACAATACTTTTTTTACCTTCATACCTGCTTCATGTTCTGTTCAGTAGAAACATGCAGACAGGACCGCTGAAAGCCATTGGATTTATTATTGCGTTTGACCTTAAAGTTTTCCCGTTTCCAAACATGATTACCAGCTGCCATAATAAGGGACACTGTTGAAGGAAAAAAACGGGACAATCATTAATAGCATTGCTCTTGTTTCTGACAAGACCTAACATGTTGGCTAACTTTTAACTGCAAATTAACTACGACGCAGCTGAGCGGTTCAAACAGATAAATACACAATTAAAACAGAATAAACACTGCATTTAAATATGCGTTGGCCGCTTTTTAGCTCGTCAGGACAGCCTCAGATATTTATCATAATTGTTAAAGTTACATAGCATAAAAACAGCCGACTTTAAAAGGGTCCATTCCGCGGCTAAAGGTTAGCCCACCCCGTTAGCATCGCTAACGTTAATTTTAGCTTCAGCTGATAGCATTTAGCTCAGTAGCGAAGAAAAACACGGAGGGCCGCGCTAACAGGTTAGCTTTCCACCTCAGATAACATATGGCTCCACCAAAGGTAACGCAGATAAAATAAAAATGCTAATTTCGCCATTTTAACACAATGGACTTCAATACCAACCGGTTCATTTTGCAAAAAAAAAGTAATGCGATCGCCGAAGGTGCGTAAATCCCAAAACGTGAAAAACTGGTTAAACACACAGCGCAACTCGCTCCTGCGTTAGCCTTTCACGGTTTTACCATTCAAATGAACACACAGCCGGTGTGTGTGAGGATTGTGGGATTGATTTGGCGTGAAGTCGTAGTTCTTCCTGTAGTTTTAGCGACGACCGGTGGACGAAACGGAGCAAAGCGCCGGTCATGTTGCGCTCTGGCGCCATCTAGTGTCCTTCACCCGGTACTGCAGCCGACATTCGTGTTGTGCTCCGGCGCCATCTAGTGTCCGTCAACCGGTACTGCAGTCATTGTGGTTTTCTTTTAGTTAAACACTATCATAAAACACCCCAGTGGCCGATTTCTTTGATTTAAAATGTTAATGACTTGTTTTTAGAGTTTTTGTGTGGGTGAAGGTACCTCCCTGGTTGGTGACGTGGAAGCTGTGGCAGACCGCTGCAGGACACCGAGGAGGTTACTGTCGCAGCTCAGGTGATCCTTTTCGAAATGTTAACTGCAGTTAGTCAGCCGACTTTGGGTTGTAATTTTCACCAGGAGCTAAACTAACCACATCCATCAAACTTTCCTGTCCTTCGAGAAGCTAAAGAATGACTCAGCTTTTGAAGTTTTTGGTCGGTTTTCACAATTAATTGCAACCATTTCACCCCCACATTATCTGTATTTGCTATTTCCTGCCTTGTTCATGTTTCTGTGTTTGGCTCTCGATACGTCACACTTCTGATTGATCACAGAAAATGCAGAAGTGATCCTAGGACTTTTTTCGAACTTTGATTATAAATTTAAAAATAGTGTATTTAAAAAAAAATGAGAACCTCTGAAAACAAGCACCTTTTATGACTTTCTTTTGATTTATGTCAGCTTCAAAAAACACTTTTCATTTCCCCTTCAAAGCTGTAATAGCTGTCAACATTTTTTTCATGTATGTGTGTATCATCTATGATAAAAATGATCACTAAATATGCATCATTTACTGCCAAAGTATTTCTAAGGTTTTGTTGCCAACAGTTAAGTGTTTACATTTGAACAGTGGCGACACTTCGGACAGTATCGGCGCGTTGTGTTGGTAAAATAGTCTCCCTCAGCCGCTCTGTCTGTGAGAACTTCTCTGCAAGAAGCTTTGGACATTAACTAAGCAAAATCTACTTTTCTGAGCCTGAAACTGAGAGGCACTGAATCCTTGCTGTCCTCGATGAATATATGGTTAATAAGAAAGCTTTACAATTTATTTCCTGTCCCCTCAAACCTGCAGTAGGTTTGAATATATGGACCACTTGAATACCTCGGCATTAAAAGTGCGAGTCATGAAACCAATACCTCTTGACCACCATTTGTGGCCTTTGCTGCATGCCGCCCCTCCTCTTGCTCTCAATGGCCTCTGTAGCCAGAACAAAATTTTAAATGCCCTCAGATTGAGGAATGAATGTGTTGGCTTGTTGTTCTTGCAGCCACCAGAGCTTCAGGTGGATAATTGTGGAGGTGCCTCGACTGCATCTTTGTTCTAAAAGCACCACTTTGCATCAACTTTGCCACAAGCCGCATGAAGTCAAAACGATGGCTGAGATCTCCAGAGAGAAGCACAGGCGGTGATTTCATCGTTCCTGTCAAGTGATTTAGGGACAGCTGCCCAGAAAAAAGCCTCAGTGAAGCTCTCACGGTGTTCTGACTCATCAGTGCCGGGCCGAAGGTCCCCGAGGAACCGTCTTATAAACCCTCCAACCAACAAAGGTCCTCCTCAGACGGCCCTTTCCATCCTCCTTCGTTCAGCGTCGCTCATCGCCTCTTGCTGCAGCCCGGGAGCGTCTTCACATAGCCAGCATGAGACACACTGATGTCATTTTGTTGATGTAATGATGTCTAACACGGATCAGCTGTATGACTGAGTGTGGGAATGTTTCCATGGGGTTTATAGTCAGGGACTTTCTCACATTCCGATCTTTTTCTCTTACATTTTAAAGAGCAAGAGCTTGTGACATGAGGGAATGTTTTCAGCATTAGTAGCAGACGTTTAGCAACGTTTATCTTGTTAAATGTGGCTATAATTTAGGAATTTGACATCACTGTGTTTATGAGTGGGAAAAAATATTCAGCATCCGTTTTTAATAGTATTCCTTAAAGGAATGCTTATCATCCGCTGCCTTTCAAGCCAGAGGTTTAAACTAAGATCATCTTATATTGAGAAATAAAATAATTGTAGCTATTTTGGTTAAACCTGGAAAATACCATTATGTGCAATTTCATGCAATATTACAATATTTCACGTGATCTGTTAGCTCTTGGAGTATGTTTTGTGAATTGCTGTCTGCTACTACCACTCTAAATTCACTGAGTTGAAGTCATTTTTGTCATTAGCTGTGGAAGCCATTTTGGTTAGTATTGACTCCAAAAATTAATCAGTTCTAGATGTAATGCAATTAATTACTTTCTGAGAGTTTTGCTAAAATCTGTTCATTGATTCGTAAGATATTTTGCTTACGGTGCAGAGAAATGAACACACAGACACCTTTGCCTTCAGTTGATAATAAAAAGCATCGTTTATAAACAAAAACAAACTTCTCCCAGTTTCTAAGCACACCAGAGGCAGGTTGGATGTTTATTTTACGCTCTTCTGTCATCCCACCTTGCTTCATTTTCTGCCAGGGATGTTTGCCATTTTTCGGATGAAGCTCTGATTTGTTTCA
Organism: Kryptolebias marmoratus; assembly: GCF_001649575.2. Lineage (NCBI taxonomy): Eukaryota > Metazoa > Chordata > Actinopteri > Cyprinodontiformes > Rivulidae > Kryptolebias > Kryptolebias marmoratus. The sequence goes on from NC_051448.1 coordinate 5,137,802, forward strand.
GCCACGTTTAGATGAGTGGCAAATCCCCTTTTGTTTTACTGGGTCGGGACATTCAGAGCTCGAAGTAGGTGGCCTTTTTTTACAGCAAACAGATGCTGAGGATGGAGGCTTTGTAAGGACGCGAAGAGCACATTTCCAGCACTAGATGGCAGTGTTCGTCCACAGCTGCTGGACACTTTCTCCTGACAGACCCTCCAGGATTTATTAACATCTTTCTTTGGACAGTCCAAAGATTGTCCAAGTCCTTGAGAAGCCACAGGGTCTTTTGCCAAGAGATTCATAGAGTGGACAGCAAGAAAGAAGCTGTTTCACAAAGCTTTGCTGGGCGAATGTAGTGTGATGTCTGGTCAGATTTTAACAGAAAGGGCAATAATGTTTTTGCCTGTGTCTGTGTGTTCATTACTCTGTACTATTATAAAAATATAACATGAACCAGTTGATGGATTTTAATGAAACTTTCAGGAAATAATCACTGGATGTACATCTATGACTGATTAACTTTTGAAGTCAGTACGATTCAAGATGGCCTCCACAGCAAATTAACGTTAACCAAAACAAAAATAGCTACACCTCAGTTGATCATAAAGATATTGAGCTAAACTTTGGTGTGATAGTTGCTGAGAATCATTCACAACACAGTCTGAGGCCTACATGTTGCACATCTTTGCATTATTTGTTAGAGTCAACACTGTCATCAAAACATCTCATGAATCAGTGGAGGAATTTGAATAAAACTCTCAGATATTGAGTTAAAATTCGGTATGGGAGTAGTTGTAACGTTCACAGAAACAAAGAAAACTAGAAGTTAATGAAAAAGAAGACAAACAAAACCAAAAGATAACAAAAACTTACAGGCCACGACAGTTTTCCTGCAGCTTGGTGCATTGCAGAGAGTCCAACTGTAAGAACAGAAAGAATGAAAGAAGAAATCTGAGAAAAAGAACTTCTTGTTACAATAAATGCAAGGTTTAAAGTGTTTTCCAGGTCAGAAAGCAACAGACGTTCAAACTAAACCAAGCTATGAACTTATCAGACTATAAAAAGCAGTAAATATTCTCAGTTTAAAGATGGAGAAAGTGAAAAGTGATTAGCATTCAGCACGTTAATGTCATCCGTTGGTCACCCATCATGTGTTTCTTGTAACTCGCTCGTTGCCATATGGTTGAATTTTACATATTTTTGTGCACATGAGCCACTCAGTAATTAGAACAGGAACAAATTAAATGAGCTGCTAAACCTAAATTTGGAGAAAAACAGTTTTTTTATAGTAATAAAGGAGATTGGCAGAGGCATTTCACACTTCAACCTAACACATTTACAACACTTTTCTTCAGAGCAGAGGGGTAATAAGCATGAAAAAGGTGTGACTTCTGATGATTACATTTGCCCTTCTGAGAATTTAGAGCAATTAGAAGCCATTAAATCAGGCATGCATGAAATTTGCTGTAGGTTGTGAATGTTGCATGGGAAACAAGGCAAATTTATATCTTTATTCAAGCGTTTAAATAAACTAATACAAATGTACTCAGACTGGACTTTGACTAGGCTTAATTTTTTAATTGACTGAGTTTGAGTTTGATGTTCCTGTTATAAAAGAAATACTTGGCACTAAAGGTCAAAGGTTAACTGCTTCTTCTTTCACCTGAACAGTTTACCTGTGCAGTCTGTGCAGTGTGCAATCGCTGCAGAGAATAGCAGAGTATTGGACATTTTTGCAGCCCTCAGGAGAAAAGCGGGAGACAATTCTGAAAAGTTTCAGTTGTTTCAGCAAATTGCATCCAGCTTTCTCCCAAATCTTAAACAAATTAGCCCGAGACAGCTAATTACAATCATCGGCTTTCCCCAGAAAACTTGATGCAGGACTTGTATAAAACTTGTTGTGGTTGTAGGAGCAATTGTGATGTCAACACACAAAAAATAAAATACGATGCGAACACTGGTGTTACACTGGTGTTACAACAGATCAACAAACACAGGACCAACAAGCTCATTTAATCCATGACTATAGTGGACTACAAAAAAAGCACAATTTAGTTATAAACTATCTGTAATTCAGGATCATTAAATTTTACTCACAGCTTGTTTCTTGTTGCTAAAACAGCTCATCAGGGTGAAGCCAATCGTTACTTTGGGTAAAATTGGCTTTTAAGCTCAGATACGCAAGCCTGTTCATCAGGTGTACTGTGATATACCATAAATTACATTTAGACGAAAGGCTTTAGATTTCACTGCTATGTAGAAATATGGGTTAGGATTGTTTAGGACTCATTAGTCGAAAAGGAACTAGTTTTAATATTTACTGATGCTGCTCAATCTCACAGGACTTAATTCAATTTTCACGAGAAGGACTCAACTTATTTGTGGTCTTTAATGCAACCATTTTCTTTTTTTATATAGATAGACATGTAAAAAACATAACAGGCTGTAACAGAAGCTAAAAATAAGTTTGATTTGCTTATTGGTTAAATTGTTTTGAACATTTTTGAGGCTGGAAAATCATGCGGACCATTAAAACAGACTGAAAACACATTATTGCCAGTCTGAGATCACACAACACCATCTATTTATGCCAATTCTGTACACTGTGAGGACTCAAAGCACTTCTGAAAAACAGATTTCACACACTCTGGTGTCCTATAATGAACTGATTAACCACAAACTCTCAACCACACGTTCCTTTTCACACAGGTTGTTTAAATAAGAAACTTGCTTTCATCAAAGATCAGCTGGCTGCTTCAGGTTTTTTTGATTACAGACATTTTATTTTCTATTTTAAACCCTTTCTTGCTCCTTTTCTGCTGTTTTTTGTAACTCTAGGATCTATATACCCCAGCCTACAGGCCAAAAGAAGACATGGAAGAAAGAACATTCAGAAATGAAGTAAATATTTCACAGCGATATACATCTGGGTATACATACAGATGAATAAACATTACAGCCATCCCCAAATACTGTAATCTGCCCCCCTGCCTGCACAAAACGCTTTAATTCAAAATCCAGACAGGAAGAAGATGTGTGTGTTGCTGTTATCATGCCAGTCAGGATTTAGTTTGGGTAATCACGCCCTAATAAAAGTTACATTCTTTCATGCATGCACATGTTTTGTTCAGCTGTCCAAGTTCGAACGTCAACATTTTGCAATACTTGATCACCAAAAACAAAAAGTCTCGATGGTTTTCCGTGTGGGCACGTCTGCAAAAGCAATAAAGAAGATTCATGACCGATTGGCTGAGGACACTTTAATCCGAGACACAACCTCGTGTCCGTCTGTTTTAAATGTGTTTGTTTGCTTTGTGAAACACTGCAATTCGGTTGAAGAAAGACTCCATTTAGTTATTTATTGAATACTTTCGCATTAGTGTTACGTGCCTTCTGTCTGACAGCGCCGTCGGGTCCCTGATTGATGGGAACAGTCAGGTACTAATGCTTTTGGCTGGTTTTTTACACAAGGATTTACATAATAAAATGTCCACGGCTGACATTCTCCCTTGAAAATTAGCAATCTGTCTGTCAACCTTTAAATATGACAGGAAGTAATTTCACAAAAAAGAAAAAGATGTAATGTGCTCTTGCATTCCTGACGAGCTAACTTCACCTCTGAGAAGCAACAAGCTGTTTATTAAACATGCTGTTTTGTTATTATTGAAAGCATTTACCTGGTTTAATCAGTATGCTGTAGCTCACCAAAAAAAATCTTCCCTTAAACATTTATTAGTTCTCAAAAATACTTAAGTTAAAAGAAAAGAAAGAAAGAAAAGGTGACATCACAGTGGCTATAACCACCTCTTGTATTGAGTTCCAAGTGGAAAAAAATAAAGATGTATCCTTTCTATGCTGACACCACTGTACCACCCGGCCTCCACTGGATTGGAACAAGATTATCCGCTCTCACTCACCCCTAAAATCTCAATTGAGGAGTAATGAGACACACCTGACATGAAGCACGGATGACTTCACCGTCGAAATGTCCAACTTGGATTAAAAATGCAGAAATAAAAGGGGTTAGCAGCTGAGGGGGCACATTCTTTACAGCAATCAAGTGCTGTACGAGTTTCCATGAAGAAATGAACAACTTTGTCAACGAGCCACGAGGAGCTAGGAACTCGCTGCAGCTTAATTTCTGCCTGACGAGTCGAACCGTGAGAGGGTATGGTTGAAAAGCATCTGAACAAAGGGAGGAGTACTGCTAACTGTTTTATGTTGTAAACCATTAGTCTCCAATCCTGGTCCTCGAGGGCCACTATCCTGCATGTTACTTGTTTCCCTGCTCCAACACATCTGATTCAGGGGTTAAATCACCTCTTCATGTTCTGCAGAAGCCTGTTAATGACACACTGATTCAAATCAGGCGTGTTGGAGCAGAGAAACAAGGAAAACATGCAGGATGGTGGCCCTCCAGGACCAGGGTTGGAGACCACTGTAAGAACACATACGCACTTAGATCTTACTCTTAAAATGACTGTTTTATGTAAATAGTAGATTAACCAATTACATCTTTTCTCATTTGACCATACACATGTCACTGATGTGAGAGCAGAAACTGCTACATTATGAAGAATAAGAGAAAATCAATTGAGAGCTGCTGCTATTATGCTACACTCACAAACCTATCGTAAATGTTTAAGGGTGTGTTCACACTTCAGATCTTAATGCTCATTACTGATATTGTGTGGTTGTAATTTAAATGCGACTGCCATCAGACTCCAGTGTGAACAATCTACGACTTGTATGCTCAGAAGATGTGACGTCATACAGCCTGGTTCAGGTTTAGCTTGAACAGAACTGTCACCCAGTTACTAATTAAGTCCAAAACGTCCCTAGTTTCATCAACGGTGTCTGCCGTGCTTGTTTCGTCTCAGGGTTAGGTTTGATCTGGCCACTTCCCGGCTAGAATTGTGACGCCTGTTGAAGCTTTGATACTTGATTCAAGAAATGATCTTCATTATAAGATGCTGCCTTCCAGCAGGCACCGTGAGCATCATTCTTTGTGTGCTTTAATTGGTCAATCACACAGAGCGTTTAAAGGTTTAAAGGTTTAAAGGTTTCTAACAAACAAATGAGGACTGGAGCAACAAGAGCTCTGATCAACTAACTGAGGCGTTGCTGATAGAGATGCAAAAAGTATAAAAGGTCTTGGAAGGCATGTCCTGTGATAAAAGTCCTGCTTCGAGGAAAACTTATTACTTGATTCTTGCATTTTCTCAGCAGCTTCACAAAGAATGGTTTTGTCTTTCAGCTGAGTTCATTTCACTGTTCGACTGTTTAATAAAAAAATACTGGAAGTAAAATCAATTCTCCCATTTAATCAGACCTTGTCACACTTTGGTTGTCCCAGATTCCTGCTGGGCACGATCAGTCCATGTAAGTCTTTCAGTTTGTTGTCGTTGCAAGACTATCTGAGGTCCACCCTTTGGACCCCTCCCCTCACAACACCTTCATTAAAACTGCGAATTACGCAACAATCCCAAGTGTGATCAGAATGGCTGTCTGGACGTAGGCTTGTTGAAAGTTCCTTCTCTGTGGTCGACAGCCAATTAATATCAGCCCAGCGTTACGCAGCTGGGTGGATGCTCTGTGGTTGGTTAAAATGAACTGGGATCTATCTGCTGAGAAATCAAATCTGACTTGATAACCAAAGTTATTTGTGGTTCTACGTAATGTTTACAAGATTGTAACAGGAAAAAAATGTAAATTTGCAGATTCATATCAGTCACTCAGGTCAAAGATAAATCTTTTTCATGAACGTCACGCTTTGTTTTGTAACTCTCAAGGATTTGTTTATAGACTTCAAATTCTTCCATGTAGTTGTGCTTACTTGGAAGTTAATCATTGAATTAAAATAATTTGATTGTTTTTTTAACTAGTTTACTCTTATTTTTTTTATTCCTGCCTTAGCCAGATGATGTATTTCTGTCCACTTGGGCAGAAAATGACTGAAAATGCTAAGTCAGACATAGCACCAAAAGCTGCTCTCCTGCACATAAAGCTAAAAGGGTTCCACTGATAAGCCTCTAAAATACTAGTGAAAAGGACTAGAGTGAGTTATCACAACACTAATCAGTGAGGCAGATCTCATGTTACTATTACCCTCCCACCTGGGCCTTTTGGGTTGAAAACACTCTCATGACTTGATCAGTGATATTCACGGAGCTGGGATCTTTAGAGCCAGAGGATCGCATTACTCAGGTAAAGCTCGAAGGAATGCAGCCTCCACTGTACATGTTATCTACTCATGACCAGAAACTGATGAAAGGTTGACCTTATTTGATGATTAAACATGATGTAACCTACAACAGCGGCGCTCTGGAGGTCATGTGATGCTGAAAATGGGAAAACAGTGAAGTCAAACTGCACAAATCTGCCAAACGAGAGTAAACTTCGAGTTTGAAATTTGAACACAGCAGCTAAGGATTAAGGCTTAGCATGATGTTATTCTGTGCAGCTACATCCATCATACTAGCAACACGCAAACATGGGATCAACACAGATGTAGAAGTAGCTGCATGTTGACTTTCAACACAAATAACCCCAAATTGGGTCGGCTTGTTTCTTTGATCAGAGAGAAACACAAGCAATCAACAGCCCTCCACATCAAATGTTGCTGGTTGGAGAACAACCGAATGAAATGAGGCCAGAGCTCAACAATCAGCCAGCATGAGCGTAGAGTTCGGCACAAGAGTTCACAGGCATCAAGAGTTTAGTCATGGACTCACGTTTTTACACGCTTCTAGAATTGCGCCACTCAAGGTGGCTGCATGTTGGAGTAGCTTTGTTACATTCACTCTGAGATATTGCTTTTGAAAGCTTTATTCCTCTTTTTTTCTTGATGCAAATAATTTTTTTGGATCATTATTTCCTCTGGTATCGGATGCTGTGCAGCTGGAAGGATTTTTACTGAAACCTTTTTTACTTTTGGACATTTTGCTATGATGCGTAACCATGACAACAAGTGTTAAACGTGAAGAACCCTGAAATCCAGTCTTGGCCAGAACCGAGCAGACCACCTGTAAATCCAGGTAAAGCTCCCAGGAAGCAGCTCACCACCAAAGCCGCCCGCAAGAGCGCCCTGGCCGGCGGCAGAGAGAAGAAGCCTCACCTCTGCAGGCTCGGTACCGTGGCTCTCAGGGAGATCCACTGAGCTGCTCATCCCTTCAGGCGCCTGGTCCAGGAGATCACCCAGGACTTCAAGACCGACCTGCGCTTCCAGAGCTCGGCCATCATGGCTCTGCAGGAGGCCAGCGAGGCTCACCTGGTGGGGCTCTTTGAGGACACCAGGACCGAGGACACATTGGGACAGACTGCTACAAGAGATCCTTCGTGCCCACAGCCATCAGCATCTACAACAACTCTTTAACAAAACTAGCTACAACAACATTTAATTTCCCTTTGTGATTAATAAAGTATTTTTTAATTGAATTTACTTTGCAATATAAAGTGTCAAAAAACTATTTCCTGCAGACATTTTATATTTCATTGACAAACACATCATTATATTTTGAGATAAAAGTTCAATAAACTCAAATTTAACAAATATCTGGGAAAATATATGTCTGCCTGCAAAGTGGCTCATAATGATCCCTGTAGTGACTCTTACAGGTATTGTTGAATGCATTGAAGTTCATTTGAGCACATTGTAACTCGCTGTAATCTTATGAGATGCCTAAAATAACAGTATGTAGCTGCCTCAAAAGGAAATATCAAATGTAACGCCTCAGGGCCACTGGGCTCAGTTTCTTTACACAGACTGAGACTCCAAACCCACAACGGACACCTTTTTCTTTCTGCAACAGGAGCAGCAGGCTCCACTGACCCCAGCTCAGCCAGAAAGGATCATATCTGCAGCCAAGGAAATCAGGGATTTGTTAGCAGTGGAAGTAGGTGTTGTAAATGACTGTCAACTACTAACAACTAAATATATGTTGAACTCATTGAGGTATAACCATGTTTGTGCAAGACAAGGTTGACTAGCTGTGGTGGTCATCTTGAATTACACAATGGGGCATCTCATGCAGATTAAAGCTTAGAACTCCACTCTCAGTTTTGAATCGAGAAAGATCCCCGGAAGGGAAGTGAAACGTCTTCAACTACAGAATAGAAGTCCGGTTGTTTGTTTGTTCTTTTTAAATTTCTTTGCAGATTTCAAAAGTTAATCAGTTGTAGATGCATAAGCAGTGATTACATTCCACTGGTTCCTGAGATATTTTGCTAACAAATACACAGTTCATTCTAATAGTTTTTAAAGGTTTTAAACACAGATCTTGTGTGATCAGTTTGCACTCAGAGTATAAGCTAGGGATCAGTCTCAGCTACTGCTACACCCAATTCTAGCTCAGTATCTGTAAAATTAGCTGAGTTATAACCATTTTTGTGTTTTCTAAAGGTCAGCTGGTTGTGGCGGACACCTTGAATTGGGTCGAGTCCAAAAGTTAATCAGTTAAAGCAAATTACTTTCTGAAAATGTCACCCATTCAGTGCTTTATGAGATATTTTGCTAATGGTGCGAACAACCACATGCACAGACAAAAACATTGCTTTGCTTTTCACCCTCGGCAGTGGGCGATGCAGATGTGTGTTGACACTGAGATTGTTTGAAATCCGTGCATAATTCCAAATGTCATCCAAGGTAATGTTCTCCTCCTGTAAACCTTCTCAGTTTGAACATTTTAAAGTTTTGAAGAAACAACTGAAATGACTCATTCTAATGCTCAATTGTTTATGGTTTATGCTGTGATGTCAGCTTTGCCTCTGCTGTAAGACACAAACATCCAACTCTGCACTGCTAAAAGGCAAACTTGTTTTCTTTTCAGCTTTGCTGCCTTGGCGACAGCTTTTCTCCTCAATGCACTCCACCTTTAAAGACCAATCATCCCATCAAACCGGTGGTAATGCTGTGTTTACTTTTCACATTATGTGCACTTTGTTTAACGTTCACTCAAACGTTGGCATCTTTCAAAAACATGTTGACGACTCTCAGTTGCGGACGGTGGAGTTTTCTTTTTTCTTCTGCACAGAACGTTCTGTTCTGCAACCCACAAGTCTCTCGCTTTGCTCACCAGTTCACGAGCCGAGATGGATCTGATGACGCCATCTGGGCTCTCGTTCCATGTAAAGAGTCTCTAAAAAGACATCCCCCTCATCCTCTTCTGTCTGTACATCTAATCTTCTCCGTCTGTTCCTGAACCAGCTCAAAGCTTCACTTATTTCCCAGTTTAGGTTGTTTACCTTGCGACAGAGATTCAGCATGCATCAGCAAAAGTTGCCCAACCAGCGCATGAAAGAGTCACCAAAACGCCGTGGATGATCAAACAGCACTGACACATTTTCTTTTTTTTCTTGTGTGTGTGTAAACGCTCATGTTTTGTGGTTCGTGTGATTCGACAGTGACTGAATCCATTCACGAGGCTGAAGAAGCATCTATAGAAAATAAATCATTCAGTTGTTGATGGCCACGTTGGTTTAGGCACGCTGGGAAGAGGCAAACATGAACGGACTTGCTGTAAGTTTCACTGTACATCTGTAGCTTTAAAGCTTAACGTAAACAATGCTGCTGGGCCAATATTCACGCCTACGATGGATGTTTTTCTGCTGGTGCTTAAACAGACTGAAAAAGACAAAAAAAATACCAGAGATTAGAGATAATTTAGAAAAAAAGAGAACATTTTATTTTATTTTTTTCTAAAAAAAATTCACAACACTCTTCAAAACCCAAAAATGAACGTGGTTAGGTTTTATGTAATGTCTCTTCATTAGATTAAATATTACTATCAATAGTAGTATTATTTAATTAAATATGTAGTAATAATTTCTAAAATCACAGATCATCAAATTAGGGATCGTTTGAATTAAAATTTGATTGTAATGACATTTATTTTTGCTTTAGCGTCATAAACCAAAATCCAGTTCCCATTCTGTACATTTTAAAACTTTATTTATTTCATTTTTCTGTTAGGATATTATTGATTTTGATAGTAATCATGTAATGTTTATAGCAGCATGTTTTATCTCAACAAGCCTTGCAGAGCTGCAGATTTTCTTTTCTTCGAAGTGGTGATCACATATAGGTGTTTCACTAAACAGAATTAAATAAATTTGCCTATTAAGAGTGAATATGGTGAGAAATTACATTTAATTTTGAAAAATGGACAATTATCTATTATTATCTATGACTAGACATTATATGATAATATTTTGTTAATACACATGCTTCATTTAACATTTTGAGTTTGACAACTTTTAGTGTAAATGATGAGTTTTGGGTGGCACAGTGGCATAGTGGTTAGAGCTGTTGCCTCCCAGCAGGTTCGCTTCCCGGCCTGAGGCCTTTCTGGGTGGAGTTTGCATGTTCTCCCTGTGAACACGTGGGTTTACTCCGGGTACTCCGGTTTCCTCCCACAGACCAAAAAACATGCATGTTAGGTTAATTGATNTCTATATGTGGCCCTGCGATGGACTTGCGACCTGTCCAGGGTGTCCCCCGCCTCTTGCACAGTGACTGCTGGGGATAGGCACCAGCTACCCGCGACCCGGAATGGAGAAGCGGTTAAAGAAAATGGATGGATGGATGGATGGATGAGTTTTGCACAAAAAAAAAAGAAAAGCAGTTTATTTCACTTCAACAATTCCCTCCAGTAAATAACAAAGACACACCTGAGCAAACTATGATAAATAATATTGGGAAAAATCTCCTTTTTTAAAAACCCTTTTCCTTCTGAAGTTAGTAATCTTTATTTAATGAGGAAATGAGAGCATTTACTGTCTGTGCTGCTTCATGGTGGCCAAGTTTCAGCTTCACAGAAACAACCACTCAATAACTCGACAAATAATGAAAACATTTTGAATATATTTTTTTATTGAATCTAACTTTGACGTTTGCAGAATTCTTCTGAAAGTGAGAATATGAATCCAGGAAACTAAGGGAGAGACTCACACGTCACTAAAGTTAAAGTCAGTGCAATAAAAACATGGCTATGTTCTGAGAAACAGTTTTTCAGAACTATTGAACTTCTTTGCAAGTCAATAATGACTCTAATCAAGTGGGAACATGCACTTTGCAGACAAGTTTGAAGTAGCTGCTATAAGACGTAACTCCATGTCAGACATGAAGGTTCTTGGCCAGACGAGCTTGAAATCAACTATGAAGTATTTTGGTTTATAGCTAAATCTACATTTCTAGCATTGCCCGATGACAAACTATGGGTCGCAGCTGTTGCAGATACAAGGGTTTTAAAACGATGAAGAGTATCTGACCCTTTCAGATACAGTGAGTAGCTCCTTTGAGGGCAGAGAGCTGCTGCCATTTTGCATCAAATCCAGTTAAAATTGTTGGGATTCCATGTTGACAGCTGGCAGATGAGATATTGCAAATATGTCCGAACAAAAAGACACCCAAAGTCAGACCCAGGACATACTTGACATTATGGGCCACAGTTAATATAACAAGTTGAATCCAGATACTGTTTTGCCAAAAACCATTTTGCTTGGCTCCTTTCTTTCTGTTTTAAGACCCTGAAACTCCTCATCTGTCAATTAGACCAGAAAGACTTTTGGATGAAAGGTGAAATGTCTTTAGGAACCAGGAAAGAAAGCCAGGTTGTCTTCTGTTCAAGCACTTATGATTACCATGACCTTAATAACTGAGGATCTTTAACTACATATGGGTGGATGAGTAATTATTGTTTCTTATATCTTACTTGACTTGGCAACGTCACCGCAGCCATTGTCGATCAAACTTTAAATGACCCTGCACCAAAGTGAAGTCAGAAGCGAAACACCACACCTCATCTGTCTTGGAGATCAATTGCGGCTTCATTATTTTTGTTTTTTCACTAAACTAGGTATAAAAATGGCTAAATAAATGCAATGTTTTAATGTGAGTTGGAAAAGAACATGTGGATTCAATGAAATAGATGTAAAGGGATTTCTCAATCGTTTTTTTTACTTGTGTATATAGTTACAAATTATTTAAAAAAAAAACAACCCAGCTTATAGGAATCCTGTCACAGACAGGATTAAATGAGGACAAATATGCCGTAATTCAGTGCAGATGTGACTGACTTTTTTATACCAAGACTTCCAGAAGCAAATGTTTTGAAACAGACATCAACCCCCCACCAAAGAAATAAAAAAAAAAACAACTGGACTTCTTTTCGGACGGCACAGTGGGGCAGTGGTTAGCGCTGTCGCCTCACAGCAAGTAGCCTACTGGCTCCAAGCCTTACTCCAATTTCCTCCGTCAGACAAAAAACATGTTGATTGGTATGGAAGAAACTAAACAGGTAAACAAAAGTGGTGTCACACAAATATGACAAAATGCTTTAAACAAAGTTTTATTTCCAAGTTTATCTAATAATAAATTAATGTAATCATGGTTAATATAAAAGCTAGCTGCTGTGTTACAGTTCAGAGGCTGAGCAGGGAGTGTTGGTTGGTACAGGTCTGCAGGAGTTGACTCAGAGATTCGTGTACAATGCTCCTCTCTGTCTGGACTGCTCAGCCTGCTGTGGTCCAATATTGCTCACATAACCCGTCACAACCCCCTTCACCATCAGATATGCTCCGAGGCTACAGAAACAGAGGGGCCTGGGGCTTCTGCATATTTGACTTTTCAAGCTGAAGTCCTCTGAGAGAGGGGCTGTCTGGTGACTTTGTGATCAAATCTACCTTTCCTGTTTTAGGAAACACAGCTATATTGTTCCGAGAATGAACATCAGCCAGCTGTACCGTACGTTTTGCACCGGTCACATGCAGCGTAGAGTCATGGACACTTGGGCAAACTTGTTACAAACACCAGTCAAGCTTGCAGTCACACTATAAGAGTGGGTCACTGATGGCTAGTTAATCTCAATACAATCAATGCAAAGTAGAAACAGAAGCCTAATCTGCAGTTGAAGTGTGACTGCCTTAAAACAACAACAGTGATCTGTCAAAAACTGGCAATAATCTAAGAGTTTAATCAAGTCAGAAATGCACTTGTGTCTTTAAGATCACACCTCAACTGGAAACTCAACAATTTATTTCCAAATTATCACGTCATTCTGTGTAAAAACATCTTTCTGTCTTTTAAAACTTGGTAATTTCATTTTTTGTTGGGACAAGCAGTAGTTCTTTGTGCCACAAGGTCAACAAAAAACAAGCTAGAAGCCCTCAGAGAGCACAAACCTCCAGCTGTGCAGTTTGGTATTCCTATGTTACACTGATGAATAGTTTGATCACTGATGTTGACCTTTGACTTCATGACCTTGAAATCAATCAGGATCACCCATGACCTAAGAGGTGTCCAACTGTGCAGTTTAATTTCCCCCTGTTAAATGGTTGCATAGCTAGAGCACAAGGTCAGCTGTGACATTGACCTTTGACCCTGAAGTTTGACTGGATCACCACCCAAATTTAATCACCTGTTCCTTGTACCATGTTTGAGGTTTCATGATGATTTCATGGAAATCTGTTCATAACTTTTTGAGTAATCTTGTTTTCCGACAGACAGACAGACAGCTGCTGCCAAAAACAGAACCTCCTTGGTGGAGGTAATGAAGATGTCTTTCTTGGTAATTTGTTTTAAGTTCAAGGTTGATAAAGATTTAGTGGAGTTTGAGGCAACGTATTTTTGTTAGCAGGACAATATAAGGTGATGCTTTTCTCATGCACTAACAAAGATAATAAAAAAAAACATTTAATCACATACAAACAGAAGTGGCAGGGAGCCACGTATGTATATAATCAGTAAACAGGTATGTTCAGATATTTATACAGAGTTTACATTCAAAGGCTCTGGAAATATCTATTTGCCATCTTTGTGCTTAGAGGAACACATGTTCAGGTGTGCAAAGCTAAAATTAAAATCCCCCTTCCAATCTTGTCTTCTCTGCCATCTTTTTAACTACAGAAATGGATTTTATCTGCAGCTATCGTTCAGTGCTTGAAGACTAAATGTAAGAGTTGTGGGACGCACTGAAGCTACCGCAGGAACTGTTTACTGTTGACCTATGATATTAACTCAAGTACATCCTAAAAGATACTAATAAAATAAAGTTAAACTTGTATTCTTATGGAGACTGCATGGAACTGATGCATCCAGTCTGGATAGGTCTCCCACATGTTTTTGATCAGGACAGGACTGTGGGACCTGGCCGTTTTAAGGACATCTATCAGTGTCCATTAGGAAAACTGCAGAGCTTGGTCAAAGGACCATCACACTGAGCATCTGTTGAGCCATTATGTAACTTTTAATGATGCTGTGGTTTTGGGCTTCTGGATGAGAGCAGCAGTGCTGAGGATGGAGAACGAGCTTGGCTCGCCTTAGTGAGTTTTTGTAGCTCTTTATGACAGATGAGCGAAGATGCAAAAACACTAAGAGAGGTGCATACATTAGGCACATATCCATTACAGGATGATGTTTTTTGTTGGACTGATTCCACCTTTTCAATCAAAAGGTTGATAAACTTTAAGAAAACTCTCCTTTCCTGAGATAGTTTATGCTACATGTTTCTGCAGAAAGAATTTCATTTTGGAAGATTGTCATTTGTGTCTAAATTTATATTTTTAAAAAAGGACAAAGCCGTGTCAGAAATACTGGGAAAGGTTTGCTGTTGGACTCCTCTGTTTTAATTTGACCAAAGTTTGACAGACATTTTATTACAAGCTTCTAAAAATGTGTCAACCAGTAAAAAAGATGTAACATTTGACAATTATTGATACGAGGTTCAGATTACTTTAAAATAGGGAGTAACTTTGTCTCAGTTTAGGAGTTGAGCAAACGTTTGCTCTGACTAAACGTGCTGATGATGTGACAAAAATCATCAAAAAAGCAGTGGTTTAATGTTATTTATAAGCCTGAAAATAATAAAGTTTTGCCTAGCTTGGATGAATACTTTTGCCCTTTTCTTCCTGCTTTGTGCTCTGACTGATGTCTTGGTTTATAAGGTACTATTGATAACTATTTGACAAAACATTACTTCATAAATGACGAAACTCTTTCTTTAATATCCTTTTATTAAATACCTCCTTTTTGCTCAGTATCTGTTCTGTCAGAGTCAGGGTTCAGAGAACAGAGGCCAGCCTTCAGCCTCCGTCATGAGGCCTTCAGTCGGGTCTTTCACCTTTTCTGACTGTCCAAATGAAGTGAGTAAAGTCAACAGGTTTAAAGGAAAAGGAGGAGGGGGCAGAAGCTACTGGAGAGACAGACCTGCAGTTGTCAGTCAGCAGAGAGATGTTTGCCGAACACCTTTAGAGAGTAAGTGAGGAAACAGGAGTTTCTGTATAAAGTAGAAGGACGTTGTAGACATGAGGATGTGTTCATATTTAAAAAGACTTTTAAAGTTAGTAAAATTAGCATAGATAAAAACTAAAATGAGCAAAACCATAGCTAAAAGAATCACAAGAGCAATGTTGAAGCAGATTTCTGAGAACAATATTTTTGAAGGAATGGAAGAGATCTCGATGTATTTATGGGAGGAAATTTTTGGTAAAAAAAGTTAAATATTTCAACAAGTATAAAAGTTACAACTACTAAAGGTTATAGCACACTATTCCTGATTAAGACAAAAGTTTTGATGTATGAATGGGTAAATTAACACAAAGTATGCAGAAGTATTTTGTTTGCAAAAAAATGCATGAAAGAAACTAAACAGGAAAACAAGAGAGTGAACGCTGACTCAACATTCACAATGTTGTCCTTGTAATCAGTATTTCAGTCTTGGGGCTGTTTGAACTTTGCTCTGCATTTGAAACTACAGTAGCAGACCTGCAGTGACACAAACCAGAGCAGAAAATGAAGGAATGGATCGTGGGTGAATGTTTTAGTTTGTGCCCCAGGGCACGATACGATGAGAGCGATACGATGACAGCGATACGATGACAGAGATACTGTGAGGATCTGGGGTTTGGCTCCACCTTCTGGGTGGCGCCACTAATCATTGTCCACAGGTGTTCCTCATACCACTGACGAGACCACACAGGATTTAAGCAGCAGGCTGTGATCACATCTTCGCTGGAGCATCAAACCTACTGGGTTAGATTCTCCGTCTCAGCGTCTAACCTGAACTCTTGCGCCTAGTGTTAACTACGTTCTTTGTTTTTGCCTACGTCCTAGGTTTTTGCCACGCCACGACTACGGATACTAAGAACTACTTACCTGGAACCACTCGGATACTTACCTTGCTGGAACTGGCTCGTCACTTCCTGGAACTGCTCCTCCTCTCCTCGGCGCTGCATTCACCTCCTGGATCTGTAAGCAAACAAAAAGACATTATAACCACCACCTTTCAACCGTCCCGGACCAAGACTCGTACCCGAGACTCACCTGATACCGCCCACTGTATATAGTCTCACCCTGTAAATAAACTCACTTACCTTTTATATCTGTCTCTGTGTCTGGTTTCGGCTTCACTCTTTGGACAACATCCCAGTGTTTATGACAGATACGATGAGCAGTACAGAGACTGCTGACCCAAATATATGAAACAGAAGTCTTCTCAAAGCGTAGAAACTAATTCATATTCTGTTCACACCACCCACAGGAAGCAGATGTGGGGGGGCGACTGGGACCGAGCCACGCCGCAAGCATGTGTTGGTCCGCTCAGTCCTGACAGAAATCACGAGCAACGAGCATCTTCTTTTTCAAGAAAAGATAAAAATGACTGAAAGAAAACAGCTCACTGGGAAAAAACATCCTGGGTTAAATCTGATTTCAGTGGTCTGGTGTTTAATCAGTGAAGCCAAACTTGGATAACAATAAATATTTCTGGAAAAAGATTCATGTGGTGGTTTGAATACATGTGATTGTTGAATAATCCTGTCGGTCTATCGTGTCTGCCTCAGACTGATTTACTGCAATCTGTTTTATTAAAATTTCTTTTCACACAACTATTTCATTTGTGTACTTTCAATTATAACCATGAAGGCCTGCAGAAATTGACAAAGGCAGTCGTGGTTTTAGTTGCCATACCAGTTTTGACACAAACAGTAGAAGTTCTGTTAAAGAAATCGATAGATAAGCCAGGGGTAAAGAAAAGCATGCTTTCTCCTTGAATGCTTGCAGATGAATTATTTAGAGCATTAGTCCAGTGGAGCCTCACCACCTTTTGTGAAACACGGCACTGAAATTTATGCACTTTGTAACTAAGAAACAATTTCCAACTGTTACAACCTAATTTATGCACCATAAATTAGGTCAAAGGACTGATAAAAGCACAGTTTTCATTAGATTATTTGGCAGCTGACTCTCAGCATGACAAAAATCAAATAGAGATGCACTTAACGGCCACACAAGTCAGTGAATGTAAGGTTATAGTTGCCATCTTTTCAAGTATCTGGGAGTTCATGAGTGATGTAGGATGGAGTGGGAGCTGGATCATCAGATCGGCGTCTCATCTGCAGTACTAAGCGTGTTGTTCAGGTCTTTTGTGGCGAAGAAAGAGCTGAGCCAAAAGGCAAAGCTCTCAATTTACTGGTCACTTTATATTCCAACCCTCACCTAACGTCATGAGGTGAGAATCATGATTCAGAAAACGATACAAGCAGCTGCATTAAACTTCCTCCGCAGGGTGTCTGCGCCCGGCCTTAAAGAAACTGAGGAGCTCCATCACCCACAGGTAGCTATCCATATCGAAAGGACTAAGCTGAGATTTATTTGGGCATCTGATTAAGATGCCCCCTGAGTGCCTCCCACTGGAGTTTTTCTGGGCACCTGCTGGAGGAAATCTGTATCCTTTCTGGCCTGGGAATGCCTCGGGATCCCCAGAAGGAGCTGGAGAATTTCGCTGGAGAAAGAGATGTCTGGGTTTCCCTCCTAAATACCGTTGCCTCCGTGACTCAAACATGGATAAGTGGCAGAAAATGAACAAATGGATTCTGTTTTTTTTTTTATGTTTTACTCTGTATCTAAGATTTTTACTAAGCATGGGGGAAATTTTCTGTTGTTGAAAAAAGTATCAACAAATTCTCTATTATTTTAGCAAGTCTTGTTGATTCACAGTAACATGACTTCCAGTCAGTCACTTCACAGTTCACACATTTAATTTGTTTGCTCTTGTGTCAAAATGTCAACGTTTCACTGGCAGGTGACCATTGATTACCTGTCTATAAACACTTCCTCCGAAGTCTCCCTACCTCCACTAAACACTTTAAAAAAACTGATAACCTAATATGTTTTGAAATATATATCTCTTGGAGTATCCCTGTTTTGCGTTTTGCTTAAATAAAATGAAAAATGAAAATATGGAGCTGTTATTTTCACACAGTCTTGCATTCCTAGGTTAAAAAAAAGATCTCTGCTGTGCAACAAGAACAAGTGCAAAGGCCACAAAAACTGTGTCTATATCTTAAGGATGCATTAAAACAATTATGTCCTAAATTAATGTGGTTACTTTTTTATGATTTTGAAGGAGCTCAGGAGGTCAAACTGACTAAAGATGTTGCAAAACTCTGCAGGCAGGACTGAGGCCTGCAGCAGCAAAGCTGAACTTCTCAATGAACTCACACATCAAATAGAAGACTCACCACCCTCCTCTTCCTCCTCCAAGAGATGTCTGACCCTCTACAAGTCTTGGCCAAGGTCCTGGCTCGTCACAGAATACAGTGAGGTCCCGATCCAGCACACCTCACACCACCAGGCGCTGATTTCCTCTGGAACACCTAAAGCCACTGTGAAGAAAATGGGCCAAATAAAAAGAGCACTTCTGCTGCGTGGCTCGCACACAAAGCTGCCGTTGATGCTCGAGGTCTGAACGCTGCTGGCAAAGATAAATGTCTGGCCTGAGGAGAAAGGAGAGCTCTGTCTTCTTTTTACACATTGATTGATTTCTAGATAGTATTTTACAGTGAAGATTCCTGGTGCTGGACTTAATACAACAGCATGTATTCTGTTTTTGCATCCATCCACAAAGACATCCAGCAGTTTATGAATAAAAAGTCTGTATTTGGTTCGATTCCGTGTCATTTGCATAAATGTGGAAAATCTTCCATGCTTGAAAGGCATGATTGCTTCCCCTGTTTTCCAGCTGAATAGTGTGAGAAGATCTGCTCTTAAAATATATCACCGTCAATTAAAAGTGAAGTTCTACTCTTAAACACATGAATGATCACAAATGCTTCTTGTGACATGGAAGTATTTTGGCAACTTCAGCAGTTTTGGTGCTTTTTTTGGCCTCTTTTACCCTTCTTTTGAAATGTTTGTGAGAACTTTTAAATGCAGCCCAACAGAACAATAGAAAGCGCATTGGTCTTCATAAAAGAAAAAAGGTTTTATCTGATGGAAACAGGAGAAAAAAACTCAACAACAACAAGCTTTTTTCAGGAACAATGGGTTTGGTCATCTTATGGCTGATTCAAACTCTATTTCCATTCCCTGGGCAGGAAAGAACAAAAAATGTCGATATTAAGTCTTTTTTTTTGTCAAGCTATAATACACTTGATTAAAGGATTGAGACACCCTTATTCGCTCATTTTCTTATGACCTTGGGTAAAATCTATAAATTCTGGTAATTTTTTGCAACAAATTGTGTGAATGCTGAGTCAGCATTCATACTAATGTTTCTGTATGTTTTTTTTTTGTTGCATCAAACTACTGTCACATACTTTGTGCTATTTTTAAACATTCAAATATCAAAACATTAATTTCAATCAGTAATAATGTGGTATGGCTTTTTGTATTTGTAACCTTTATATTCTTTAAAATATTTAACTATTTACAAAGATTTCCCCCCATAGACTCCTTTGAAATCTTTTCAGCATGTTTGGTCTGTTTTTTGTCTCTTTTTGGCTTTTAGCTACAGTTTTGCAAATTTTATGTTTTAGCTACATTTTTGCCAGTTTTTAGCTACTGTTTTTTGTGGTTTTAGCTGCTGCGCTGCTCTTTTTAGCTTGTCACTGTTTTGTTCAGGTTAGCCTGTGCAGTTATTTTAGCTTCGGTTCCTATAGTTTGAACATCTGTTTTGACTGTTTCAGGTTTTATTCTGCTTGTTTTCACTTAAACAATTCAGTTTCAGCTTCTTCAGCAATTTCCAGCAAAGTCATTCAGCATTCACATTATATTTCTACAAAATTAACTAAGAAAGAACTAATTTCTTTAGTCTTTAAATTAATTTGTATTGTGACCTTTTCCAATGAAGAACAATTTATCTTTCACAAATATTAGCTCAAGTTTTTCCTGTGTGTCTGGCTCAGCTTCTTTGGGTTTAGTCTGATCCTCCATTGGATGAATCCGGTCTCAGCATTCTGCATGAATTCTTGCTCCGACTGGTCACTCAGGAATGTCCCGAGACAGTTTATCTGATAGGCAGCGGGTTTACAGCGCTGCTGCGTGGCAAACTTACATAAGCTGCCCCCGGTCAGAGGAACAGTTTGTGCAACTAAAAGCGCCAGAGGACGCAGTCATTTTCAGGCTCCTGCTGCAGCTGCCGTCAGCACAAATAGTTTTTCAACCCAACATGAGAGAATCTGTACTAACTATTGTTTGGACAAAAAAAATCTGTAGCATCTTTCATTCATGATCACAAAGAGTCACTTTATTTTGCTGAGATTCTGCAACATGTAAGTCTGAGTATATTTTTTAACATGTGGTTAAGTTTAGTGAAAGGGTGATTTTAACGCCAAACTTAAGTATTTTCCTGAACAATGACTTGTCATAAAATGGTTTTGTTGGTGTTGAATCTAAATGCAGACTTGCATTGGATGCAAAAGATAAGAAAATCACAGTTTCAGATAAACAAAAGGTGCAGGAAATCCAAAGGTCAAATACAAATTCACAGATAAAGTTGACACACAAATAAATGCTAATAGAAACCAAGAATGCCATAATGCCCAAAGAATTCATAGAAACCAAGCACTGTGTTTTCTGTGAAAGGGGATTGGTAACTGAGGACCCCAAAGACTATGACAAGAAACTACAAGGACTTGGATGAGGCAAGTATGAAAGACAGAGCTCTGTGGAATCAACAATCAATGAAGGCCAATTGTGTCATCCATTCACATCTGTGAGGTTCGTGCTTATTGGAGGAGTTTCATCCTAGAAGATATAAATATTTTCCTATGTTAGGAAGGCGTGGATCGGAGTTGGTAGAAGGAGGTGACGGATCAGGCAGTAAATTAGGCAAATAGATGATGTACTATGAACTCTATATTATGTTTGGAATCAGAGGAGGTAGGTAATAAGGAGGTAGTGGTTGCTGTCTTTTTTGATATAGAAAAGGTTTATGATATGCTATGGAAAGAAGGGTTACTCATCAAGTTGAAATGAAGCCTAGGTGTAAATTCAAACTGGAAGACCTGCTTCAGCCTTACCTGCATCTAATCGCTGCGTCGAGCACCTCCACTCCAGCCTATCAGCATCAGACTGAGCCTCCATCTCAGCCCATCAGCGTCCGACTGTGCCTCCAGCTTATCCAATCAGCGAGCAAGCCTTTGTTTAAAAGGACCTCCATCATCATCCGTTCACCTGCCGAACTTCAGCCCACCTCCACCCATAGTTTCCCAGCTCCCTCAAGCTTCCTTCCCCTCTTCAACCTCCACCACCAGTGGAAGACGCCTCTAATGCTCAAGCTGAGCTTCTCGTCAAAGCGCATTGCTATTGTCGGCACTCGCGTCTTCCGCCGGGGTCTCCAAAAATCTCATGTCATTCATGTCAAATAAAACCATTTAATTGCAGATTCTCTTTGTCGTGAGTCTCTCCAGGTTGAAATCACTATATGTCAGCAGCTAAAACAATCTTTAAAAGGTTGGATACACTACAAGCTCAGGCTTTAAAGAACATCAGTGGGTCATTCAGAACATCAGAAGAATAAGAAGAACTAATGCTGGGGTTTTGGGTCAATCTCCAGGGACAGGATGAAAGTCACCCAACCAAAAATGTTTTAACAGCATGTTGGGAACATAAGCTTTGGGTGGGTAGGTAAATGTTGGGTTGTGTCGGTTTCAGCACTGCAATGCATAAGATTACAAAATGACAAACAAACAACAAAAACAAGACTAAAGCTGACTGAAGAGAAAACAAAGGATCATTAGTGTAACAAAACTCAAACCATGACATAAACTTTTGTTTTATATCGGAACCAATTTAAGCAGCAGGAGACTTTATTGTTGAAGAGGTAGTATTTTCTAAAGACTTCAGAAACTGCTGTGGGTCATGGGTTCGAGCCAACTTCCAAAGAACATGTCCATCTCTGAGACACTGCTGACTTTGACAAAATGCCAGAATTTGACTCTCTGGATTAATATTTTTAGTATGTAAATCACTGATAATGTTCTTTTGCTGCATAAAACGGACTACAAGTTAATTGTGGCTTTTGACTGAGAAAAATAATTTAACAAAATCTTTAATGTCTTTCAGTATGACTTGATTTTAATTACCTCAACCTTTTGTATTATGATTCTTTATGTGGATTTGTGGCAGTTTAATTCACATGTAAATCTTGTATAATTTCTTAATTAATGATGTGTTGCCCTGTTGACTTCAACTCTTTCACTTCTCTCACACGTTGATGGTTGAATCATTAAATGAAGAAACCAGCAGTTAATCACAACCAAGCTGTTTAAACCTAAGGCAGCAGCATTTTAATGCTTCTTGGACAATTCTCAACCCTTTCTTCCACCAAGAATAATCTTCTGTTGGTGCTGTGGTTTGGACTTTGTGCATAGCTCTTTTGTGTTGTCACTGGGAAAAATCTGGGAATAATGAGAGTTGTTAAATCCATGTTATCCGATGTTTTTATTTCTGTTTTCTTACCTGTCTGTATTATAATTGGGCTTTATTTTTATGTTCTAGAAAGCCTTGCATAGAAGAGCTTGATAAAAAGTATTTGTGAGGATTGTATCATGGGGTTTTGGAGATGTTTAGGTGGTTTTGTCTTTTTAATTATAGATTTTTGTTGTCGCGGCCTTAGCTTTTCCTGCAGTTAGTT
The DNA here is from genome assembly GCF_001649575.2 of Kryptolebias marmoratus. Lineage (NCBI taxonomy): Eukaryota > Metazoa > Chordata > Actinopteri > Cyprinodontiformes > Rivulidae > Kryptolebias > Kryptolebias marmoratus. The sequence continues at coordinate 5,160,694 of NC_051448.1, forward strand.
TTAGCCTAAAAGTCTCTTCTTAGTTGTGGTAACAGCATTTCTAATTGCAACAGATAACTGTATTCTGTGGAAAAGCCACTTTTACCATGCAGGCAAAAGAAAGCTAGTGGCAATCTAGGGAACAAAGTGAACGTGGAGCAAGAACGGAGCTGAGAATGAATCTAAACTGAACCTCAGAGACAAGTGCAGCCAAAGGCTTGGGACAAAAATACTGAAACCCCTGTGGAGTCATTTGTGACTTCAGTTCAGTGGATTTGGAGTGAAAAATCAACGTTTGTCTTTAATAAATCCTTTTCCATCCCTGACCTGTCATTTACTTATGTAACATATGAATACTTGGAAGGTAAAAATTCATAATGAATGGGCAGTAAGCTGGTACAGTAAATGAACTTCCTCTAATTTAAAACACATATGAGGACAAGCATGCTGACTTGCCATCATTTCCTAAGAGTTTAAACAAATAGGTACACGGATAATTACCAGTATTTGGATTTCAGAGGCATATGGAGGTGAGAGGCATTCTGCTCATTTGAGAGACTGGCAGAGGGGCCAGTGAGGTGCACTAAGTGCTGACCTCTCACTTACAAAGGCACCATTCTGCAGACACAGAAAGGAACAGCAACACCCAAGGAAAGTATGACACTGGATTTTCAGGTAAACATTTCCAAGTTGGCTACGCTTACAATTACATCTAGACCTCTGCACGCTTCCTCGCCTCTCGTGTTCACCCCTGATGCCTCGGAGCACGCTCTAAACGATGGGTATTTTTAGTGTGGAGTTTGTGGCGGTATATTTTCCCACATGCACAAACATTCCAGGTGAGGGCGAAGCCAGGCGAAAGATCTGGCGTGAGGCAGAATCAAAGAGATTGCGGGGTTGTGGGGAGGCATGAAAGAGAAAAAGATGGAAAGTGCAGTTAGTGGTATGTAAAAGGAGGAGCACATGGACACACGGCAGCGTGCCAGGATGGGCAGACCGCGAGCACTCCCTTCGCAAACAGATACCTGTGTGTTTTCTGCAGAGACTGCAGCGGGGGCCCCCCTTGGCTCATAAAAGCTGTTTCATAAATTTGGTAAGGCGAGAAGGCCGGTCACTTTTCCCCCACAGCAGTTATTTTCTCATCCCGCTACATTAATGATGAAACGGTCAGAGGGCAAACATGATGCAGACAGATATCTCTTTATGAGGCTGATGCACACCTGCAGAGGAGACTCGCTCTCCATCAGGTGATGTAGGAGGAGGAGATTAGGGTCAACATCCTGTATTCCCCATACTGCAGCACTCAGGGGTATCCTTAAACGGTATGTTCAGCACCAGTTGATGTTCAGTGATGGATAAGAATCAGCTGGTTATTTCAAGCAGATTCCTTTGTTTTTTATTTCTTGAAGTGGGGTTGTGCAGAGCAGTTATAAGCTGTCAGTAACCTAATATTGAAGAATCAAAGAGAATTTTAGCTCAATATCTGTAAGACTGACTGAGGTAAAGACATTCTTGTGTTGGCTAAGGTTGGTTAGCTGTGCCAGCCATCTTCAATTGAGTTGACTGCAATCGTTAATGAATTTTAAATGAACAGATAATTGTTACAATCTGAGAGTTCCACCTTGTTCTAAATCACATGAAGATTAAATTTGTTTTCTAGTTTCAGAACGCACATTTCCACGTTTTGGGCTCCGTGTTCCAATCTGGAAAGAGAAAGAGAGGCTGGGTTGGAAGTTTTGCCAGTGCAGAGTTGACACAGAGGGGTTTTCAGGTTCAAGCCGGAGGTCCGGACCTACAGCACATATGATGTGTCGGTCTGCTGGCAGCTGGTAGATCGCACAGGAACTGCTGCTGGATGTGGGCGCAGAGCTGATGCAGTGAAGCCAAAGAATCCTAAATACACACAGGTTGTGTTTAATTTCCTCAGCTGTAACAGAGAAGCTCCCTTTTTACTGAACACAGAGATGGAACAAGCACTGATGTATCATAACAAGAGTAAGCGGAGGAGAATGAAAGATTTATTAGCTGTAAAGTCAAACAAACTTGGGTTGGCTGAGGCAGAACTCGTAAAACAAAAGCTGGTCTGACAGCTAACATAAAAGATTTTCATACAATTCTATCTTTATCATGTCTGTATGGAGCTCTTTTTGGATTTTGATTTGTTATCTTTTCAGCCATACTTCATCTTAAACTTCTCATGTTTAGTTTTTTTTCCGTTTCCTCCACAAATCTTGAGTGCAGTGGGCTGTATTTGTTGAAAAGGTCAGGTTTTTGCTGGTGTCCTTGAATTTCCAAGCGTGTAGGAACTGTTTTAGGATTTTATGTGAAATTACATACATTTTTAAACAAGAAAAAAGTGCATTAGTTTAGGTCAAATCTACAAATATGGAAGCCTAACTGTTAAAAATATGGCTCAGAACATTCTCAGAAGCCAAACCCCTCACTTTGTATCAGATGTTTTGTGATGAACTTACAAAGATTTTTATGTTCAGTGAGTTCAGGATCCTGCAAATTGATGTGATGTAGACTTAAATCCTTCATATATGGGACATTTACGCTAACGACTTACCATATAAACATAAAGTACGCAATCAGAGATGCAAAACACTGTTTTATAATATTTTCTTCTTCAGATTATAGTCCTAAATTATAATTATAGCTACAAGGCCTTTTTGTTCTGTTCTTATAAGGACAGGAGGATTGATAGCATTAAAACTAAAACCCTAAACTATCATGGTTTGGGTATTCTTTTGTAACTGAGTTTAGTTTTCTTACCTTTTCATCTTGTGAGTGTTTTTCAGCTTGCAGTCTTGGGTTTGCTGTCACCGTGACAGTTCAGGTGGATCCGAACAGCCTCTTCCGCCCAGAATACCTCCAGGGTTCCTTTCTGCAGGCCTGGAAAAGTATGGAAAAAAAGAAAACAAATTATGAAAAAACCATGAAAGATTCTGATCAAAAGGTATTTAGCCATGGCAAAACAAAAAACCCAAACAAACAACCAAAGGGATTGGGTTGGTTTACAGGAAACTAAAAGCCCGTCCTGGATGAAGAAGTACAACAACGATCTGACAACTGACACTAAAACTAACACAACTTATACCTGTCTGGACGGCTGCAGAGTAAGCACTTGTGATAAAGTAACAGATGAACAACAGGTGAACCGAGGAAGTAATTATGGGAGCTGAGGGAAACATTGGCTGAGAACTGGAATATGACTGAAAAAACTGTGAAACCATGACATAAATGTGCAATAAAGCTGTGTTTTAATCCTTCAATACTAACGGTTCTCTCATACGATAAAATAAGAACAAAATAATTCATCCTCCTCTTGTCGTATATTATGTCTCAACTGTGTGTTAAATCTGATGTCCATACAGGACAATATTGACCCTTTTGAACTAAATAAACTGGGAAGGAATCAGTTTTCATTGATTGAAATAATCTGAAATTCAAAGGCAAATGGTACATGTTGTCCAGAGATAATTAGCTGATACACGAATCTGTATAAAGTCTGATAATTCAGTAGGACCCAACATTTGTAAGACGTCAATCAACACCAGCTTTATTTTGTCATCTCTTTCCGACACAGGATTTAATGAGCAGGCAAATCCTTTCTCTAACTCAGAACCCTTCCATGTCAGGTTCACAGGCCTCCTTCTTTGCCGAAAAGTATTTAGCTGACCTGCAGCTTTAAGTCAACATTTATTTTCAGTTTGGGATATAAAACGGGGTTTCACGTCGCACAGGGATCATTCTGTTTTGATTCGACTGCATGCTGAATACAAGAAGAAGAAAAAACACTTCAGGGCTGAGTAAATTTCACGCTTGTGGTCAGATCAGTAAACTCTAAATGAATGAGTCAGCAGAGCAGATACATATATCAGACGCTCGCTGTAAAGTGCTCCGTTTTATTCACACTGGACTGCAAATATAAGTCTGGGACAGTAATTTAGCTCAGTGGTTACCCAACATGTTCTAGGAAAGCTTGTAACCTTTAAAAAGAAGTCATTCACTACTGGAAAGCTAAGTTCATTATGGCAAATAAATAACTTTTAAATAAAAATATTAAGAAAGTAATTAAAAACACAACCAATTTCATCTTTAGGAATGAAGACAAGCTGTGACATAACTTTACATTTTTTGGGTTTTTAGACTGCTGATAGACAAAAAGCATTTGCATATTTCACCTACTGATTTATTTATTTTTCCTCATTAATTTTTATCACCCACCTCCAAACGGGGAAGGTGAAATGATAGTGTTTTTGCCTGTGTCTGTGTTTTTTTTTTGTCTGTATTTTTAGCAAAATATCTCAAGAAACAATGAATAAATTTTTACAACGAATTAACTTTTGGATTCCACCCCTATTCAAGATGGCTGCCACTGCCAGCTGATCTTGGCCAACACAAAAATGGCTATAACTCAACCAGTTTTACTGATATTGTGCTAAAATTTGATGTGGTAGTAGCTGAAAGTAATCCTCAACACATACACTAACACAAGAGTCATATTTACAAGGTTTGACCAAAACAGCACCGTTCTTTCTCATCAAAAGATAATTTTAGTTTAAAACTCTGGCATGAAAGGCATCATTCATTTCTTATAGGAATGCTAAAACTTTAATTTAAATTCTTTATTATGTTTTGTATTTTGTTTTTCTTTCAGATAGCACACTGTGATCCGTGCAGCTTGCTTGGAACAAGGTTTTGTTTTGATTGATCACTAAAAAATAAAACAAAACAAAAACTAACTAATTTGACTATTTCAGGGTCTGACTTTTTCCAGTCAGTCTGAAAACAGTCCTCTTCGGTAACAGTAACATTTTCTCATGACAGAAAAGGACATTGTGTCTGACAGCATGATGTTTAACGAGGACAGACTGATATTCCTGCTGCTCATCACGTTATTCTCACATGAACTTTGCTGTCAGAGACAATAACACAGACGACGACAAACAGAAAGCTGGAAAAAATAACTATTTCTTCCCTCATCTTCCAAAGCAGCCAAAGGCCAATGTATTCATATCACCTGATTTCAGACAATGTCTGTTATTGATTTTTGACTATGACTAAGCTGGAGGAGCATATATTTGCGGGAAGGAGACGGTGAATATCAGCGGCTGCTAAATGATGAATCTCGCATGTGAATAAAATGCAAAATAGGAAGCTGGGAATGTTGAATTCAACATCTGGATCCTATTCCTCAGTTTCTTATGGATAGTAATTAATGTTGTGAGTGGAACGATAGATACGTTCTGTCATGTGCAGCCAGACTGCGTCTTCCCTCACTTGTTGTTTTCTTGAAGGGAGTTTCTCTCCAACTCCAACATTCTACATCTTTACTTAGGAGATTTAATCAGGAGCGTCCAACAACAGAAACAATTATCTCTTCTGCAGGGTTTCTATCCCAGAGGTTTTGAAAGGATTATTCGTGTTTTTATTTCTCCTTGGATGCGGGTTTCGAGCAGTTTTCTCTTCTTCGGTCCTCACAGCGTCTGCCTTCCTAATCAAAAGTGGAAGCTGGTTCCACATAAAAGGAGCCAGATAACCGAAGGCTCTGCAAAGTGCTCTGTAGGGAAAATAAAGAACTATGAGACGTTTTAGATGTGATGAAGCTAAGTGCTTCAAGCTGTGTTTCACACAGTCGCAATATCTTTACAATAGCAGCTGTTTTTCTTTACCTTATTAAGCCAATTATCATACTGGAAAATGGGATAATTGTTACCTGCAGTACATTGAAAGCTTATCTTCTGAATGGAAGCTGATCTCTCAGGTGAAAAGAAATCTCATCTAACTAAGAAATTGTACCATATTTAAAAAAAATAAGGTAATTTTTTAATTTTATGGCAGCTAAACATCTCAACAAAGTTGGGACAGGACCATGTTTACTGCTGCGAAGCATTACCTCTTCTCTTTAAACTGTCTGTAAACTTCTTGGAACTGAAGTCCAGTTGCTGCACTTTTAAAAGGGGAACATTGTCCTTTTCTTGTCTAAAATATGATTCTAGCTGTTTAACTGTCCTGGGTCTTTGTTGCTGAAATTTTTTGCAGGTTGGGAGTATGCATTGTTCTGAAAATTGTATATACTTTTCTGCATTGATGGAGCCTTTCCAGATGTGTAAGCTGCCCATGCCAGAGGCACTAATGCACCCCCATACCATCAGAGAGGCAGGCTGGGTGGTTTGGACCCGTCTGACCTCAGAACAGTTCTCCTCTTTGGTCCAGAGGAGACACATCTGTTCACATCTGGCTTCTTCTTTGCCTGATAGAGCTTTAAGCAGCATTTGTGAACGGCACGGTGAACTGTGTTTACAGACGACGATCTGTGGAAGCGTTCCTGACCAGAACAGAACCAGAACCTGATCACCAACATCCAGCCTTGACCTTTGACCTCAGAGATTTCTCGAGATTCTTGAAATCTTGTGATATTACGAACTGTCGATGCTGATATATTTAAAGTCTTCCCAACTTTTCATTAAAGAATATTCTTTTTAAATCTTTCCACTATTTTTATGCACAGTTTTCCGAAGACCTGTGAACTTCTGCCCATCTTTACTTTTGTGAGATTCAGCCTCTCAAAAATGCTCCTTTTATGCCCAAACCTCATACTGACCTGATTAGTTTCAAAATGTTCCTCCATCTGTTTTTATTCGTACCACTTACTTTTACATCCTTTTCATGACCCTGTCCCATCCCTCAAGTTCAAAATGAAATTATTTTTTTCCAAATCATGGTACAATTTCTTAGTTTCAACATTTGATAAGTTTTACTATTTTCTGATGTGAATAATATAAGGGTTTGAGATTTGCGAATCATCCCACTCTGTTTTTGTTTAACAACACCCCAATTTTTTTGTAATTAGTCTTTTGTTTAATAAGGCTCCATCTGGATCTTTTACAGGTTTAGTAGAAAAAAAACATTGTCAGAAGATCCCCCTCAACTTGGATAAGAAATCTGCAGTAAATCCTTCCTTTTTCTGTCTTCGAATAATAAACTCTCTCTGTCCTCTTCCCCACATGTCATGGTTTAAACTTTTTTGGTCTTAAAGGATTTTTTTCTGCATCTGTTTTCTTTCTTTTTCTCTTAAACAATACCCTGCAGTTCTTTCTTCTCGTCCTAAAACAATAGGATGAGAACTGAACCTCATAACGTTTGTGGCACATCCCCTGCAGTCGTTTCCTCTCGAGTCTTCCTAATTTAAACCCGCTGTACGTTCAAAGACAGGAGAAGAGCCCGCTGCCTGGACGGATTCCTCAGGAAAGCCTCGACTTCACTTTCAAACAGCAGCAGCAGGGCGAGTAGGTGTCATCGGTTCTGTCTCATCACCACTGGAAAACGAGACAGAAGACTGGTCTTAATCATCTCGCCGAAAACAGATTCCTCGCAGATTTATCAGCTTGAGCAGAGATTTACAGGAGTGAAAGTCTTTTGTCCACATTACTGTCCAGAGCTTGAAACATTTAGCTCACAGAAAACATGATTCCTTGTTTAACAAAAAGAGAGTTCAGAAGGCAGAAAACACAGCAGATGATGTAGGTGACCCTGCTCTGGCACTCAGGAAAAACGCTGTCAGAGAGTAGCTCGGTGGAACCAAGTAGACAAGCATAAACGGTGGCACACAAGTTGCCGTTAAGTCATGTTGTTGGCATTAAATTTAGAAAATTTGATGGTTCTTCAAGGCATTTGTCAAATAAAATGGCCTGGCTGTTTCTCACATGTTTTATGTGAACTTTTCTCATAAACCTCGGCGGCGTTGCGCTGAAGTAGGCCACAGAGGGAAGATGGCATTAGCTCATGAACGTAATTGCAGCACATTGGCACACATTATATCAGCATAATGCGACGTATCTGAGTAGCTTCCAACCAGACTCACTGTCAAACTATGTGACCTTCTCAAAAAACGACAACAGCATAATCATCACCAGGCACGTAAAACGACTACAGGGAGACTACAGGGCAAAAAACTCCACGTGGAAACTTACTGTTAAATATCTTTTTTATTCTGCTAATAAAAACAAATGGCATGCTCATATTTAACCTGGAACTCACCTGCCTCAGGAGGATGTTTTGGCAGATAAAGGAGGCTGATGATAGAGATATAGATCCATTTTGGGAGAGAGGAAAGCCCAGCACATTACATGAATTTTAACTAGGGCTGGGCAATGTGACCAAAAGCTAATATTGCAATATTTTTGGGCTTTATCACTATACATATAAGGGTGTGAAATCATGGCTCACAGACCTTGATCCTCTGACTTGTGTTCCCTCATTAGGATAAAAAAACCCAACACTTTACAACTGTCCTCTCACATATTCTGATTCTGAAAGAATGCACTAAAACAAGCTCACATGTTGGAGAACAGAAAAAAAACCTTCTGACCAATAATCACATCATCATAATCAGACGATATTTGGTGACAAAAGACAGCAAAAAACACACAAAACCAACTAAATGACATTAACTGGTAGAATGAAATCACGCAGGAAATGGTGTCTGTATGTAAAAAGCTCTCTTGACTTGATCTGAGTCACAAGACTTTCTGAGTTGAAATCCAGAGGAAACATCCGTATTGTGCATAAAAATAATTAAAGTAAAAGTGGAAGCAAACAAACAACAAACCAATAAAGCAAACTGCCTCTAAACTTCAGCAGTGACATTCAGATTTGACTCATATTTGATATTTCTTAACAGTGTGCAGATTTGTCCGTGAATTAATTTATTTAATTAATAATGGATGAAGGGAAGCTTCTTCAAAGAAACACATTAAAATACCATTCGGGGAAATCAGTGATTTTATTTGGATTTATGACTGATCTTAGTTCAAACAGCTGAACATTATATGAAAGTAAAAATAGCCAGGTAATTATGAGAGCTTTATAATCAGGCTTTCATGGATTTATTTTGGATTTGCCAGCACATCTGAGCGTCTTTGATGTATTTACACAGATTTTGTTGCAATTGTCTGCGTGAGTCACTTGATTTACTGACTTTCATAAGGTGATTAATCAGTTCACATCAAGGAAAAAAGCTATAAGTGTGTAATGATTTCCCAAGCTTGAGGTAGCTCAGTGTGTCACAGGGACTAAAGTACAAATAACTTTTGAATTTCTGTGTGAATCATCTGTTGGGAATGTGATCCCCTGCTGGAGCAGAAACTGTGGCATGATGGGTAAACACTCTGTGGGGCTCACCTGCAACCACAGGTTTTCGGATTGTTGTTAAACTTTATCTCAGTCGTGCTTTCCCTCAAACTGAAACCGAGTGACCCGAGCACACGCTGAGCACGCTGAGCTGATCTGAAACCAGAAGGTGCAGAAAAGAGAGAAGGTAAGAGCAGGAAATATTTCTGCTTCAATCAAGCAGGTGTCCGTTTATCAACCAACACTGAAATCAGGGACAAAAACAGAGCAAAAGCAACACGAATATTAAAAAAACCCTAAATATGTTTGTCTAGTAGCACATTTTTCATGTACCATTGCACAAATTTTCAAGAAACCTTCAAGAAATAAGAATTTGATGTGCATCTAAAACACAAAAACGGCTACATTTCAGTCAGTTTTATAGATATTGCAGCTGAGAGTCATTCACAACGCTACTGATTGTGCAAGATCTTTGTTTAAAACTTTGACATTAACAGTTGGAGTCAACCCTGTTTGTCTGTTAGCCAAATATCCCATGAACCACTGGACAGTGTTTTGTGAAAACTTCAGAAAATAATCAATGGATGCACAATTACAAGTCATTAACCCAATTTAAGGCAGCTTGATCGACCTTAGCCAACACGTAAATGGCTCGACTTCAATAAATTTTACAGATATTTAGCTAAAATTTGGTGTGGTATTAGCTAAGAGTTAATTTCAAAACATACTCTATGCACAAATGCATTTAGCGAGATCTCGTGATATTCCATGAGATAGTAAATAATGTCATTTACAAGCTTTCACCATAATGGTTGGAACTCTCTTCTCATTATAAGATGAATGCAGATTAAAACTCTGGTTTGAAAAGGCAGTGGGCGATATACATTCCTTCCTTTAATTTATCTTTGTCATTACCATCAGCTCCTTCCTTTCCATTGAGGTGTTAAACAAGACTGCGAGATTCAATAGTCCTACTTTTTGTGACAAAAGAATTTACCAGTCTCGGGGGTAAACACTGTCTTGGCTGAATGACCTTCGTGGGAAAATGTAGTTTTTTTTCTTCCTTCTTTTTTATGGAGATTACTTTTGCCCTTATATAGACAAGTGGGGTTTCCTAACATTCAGTTTGGTGTAAAGCTGTAAAGTCAGCTGTCAGAGCTGAGAGGAAGACAGTCATGTCACATCCGTAATGTGTGATCTTTAGACAAATGGATCTGCTGTGTCATGGTGATGGTGTCCATTTAAATAATATCAGAGGTCTCAAGCTTTCCCCTCACAATATCATAAATTCCTCCCATTCCAAGCTTTTTATTCACTGTATGATGCAAAGCTGTCAGAGGCACAACAGCAGGTTTATTCCCTAAAATGGCAGCGATCCTTAAAGCTTGTTGGGATCTTCCATCCAATAAGCAAAATCTGAATTTAGACAACATGTTACCTATACCTATATTTAGTTTAGTACTTTTTACATAATTATTAACCACTGCCATGATATCATATAAATACACGTGCATGCTATTTTAGCTTTTAGCTAGCCTTTTGCTTTTTTTTTTTTAGCATTTTGCTCGTGTTTTGCTCCTTTGAACAATTGTTTTGCTACTTTTGTCTTTTAGCATTTTCATAGGAAATGTATTTTTTTTAGTTTGATGTTGATCTTTACCTTCAAAGATTTCATTTATTTAAAGCATGCTATATAATTACTCGATGCCTTACAGTGTCAGTTTAGTTCTTAACATTTTATTTGATTAATATTGGAAGACCTTTTAACTTTTAATTCAATTTTAAGAACAAAATAAATCAATTCTGTTGGATCTTTCTTTTGTTCCTGAAGTAATTAAAAATAATCAATTAGCCAAACTATTGCATAAGCCCAGATTTCTGCCATGTTGGCTGCAGACTTGCAGAATGTAAGGAATGCCAGCAGACAAGAGCTGCAGAAGGTGACCACAGGAAGCCAGTGAGGCCGGCCAGACCGAGACAGAAACACAAAGCGGCTATTGTTTCTTTTGGCTGCGATCCGAGCTGCTGCCTTCCACACTCCCCATGTTTGGGAACAGACTGTTTTTGTTCTAATGTGAGAGAGCGTCCCGTGTGATGATCCCAATTATTATTTATCGTCATGTCAGCACTAATTATGGAAATGTCAGAGGACACAGAAAATTAACAAACAAAACCTAACGATTTACATATATTGTTGTTGCAGCGAGCTGCATGCTGAGTCACAGTGAGCACAAATAATCTGTCCAAGCCTCTTACCGCACTTCCTTCCTCTGTAATCTATAATGCATTAATGGCTTTATTAAAGGCTCAAGAAATGCAAGATGTAAATTTTCCAAGTCTGAATTCAAAGCAGCAACTTATTTATTTGTGCAACAAAGTGAACTTCTTAATATTTATCCTTTGATCTGGTCTCATTTTGATAATCAACAGATTCTGCCCTAAATAAAAGCTTTTTTTTCCTTTTTTTCCACGCTGAGTTTACAGAAAACCTCAAATTCACAGTGGGTGGGAAAAAACGCCTCTAAACAGCCTGACAGAAAATTGTGTAATTAAACTCTTGGATCTGAACTCAAGCAGATGGAAAGTGCTCATGAGCCATGAATGCAGTTTAGCTGGTGTTTCCTCAGCGGCCTTCTCATCTGAGAGCATTTAGACAGAAGGTGGAAACCTGCCTGCTGCTTTGAGTTGACCTCTGACCTTTCTCAGTGGCAAAGTAAACTAAAGAAATTACATTTTCTGTGAAAATACAGCGTGAAGGCTGAGTGCTGAACAACTTTGCTTAAATTTGTTACTCATCGAAAAGTTACCTGTTACAGCTAAAGGCTAAAGTTCTCAAAACTGTAGCTAAAAGCTTAAAATGTAAAAATAAGAGGTAAGTGTTAAAAGCAGCAAAACAGTAGCTAAGAGCTAAAAGTATCAGAACAGTAACTAAAAGCTAAAAGTATCAGAACAGTAGCTAAAAGTTGAAAAATGATTGCTAAAAGTATTAGAGTGGTAGCTAAAAGTTTAAAGAAGAAGAACAGAAGCTAAAAACTAAAAATTGCAAAACAGTTGCTAAAAATCTAAAACTAGCAAAACAGAAACTAAAAGTAGCAGAATGGTAGCTAAAAGCTTAAAGAAGCAGAACAGTAGCTAAAAGCTTAAAGAAGCAGAACAGTAGCTAAAAGCTAAAAATAGCAAAACAGTTGCTAAAAATCTAAAACTAGCAAAACAGTAACTAAAAGTAGCAGAATGGTAGCTAAAAGCTAAAAGAAGCAGAACAGTAGCTAAAAGTTGCAAAAGGCTAGCTAAAAGCCAAAAGTAGCAAATCGGTAGCTGAATAAAAAGAATGGCAAACTTTAGCTAAATGCTAAAAGTGGCAGAATGGTAACTTAATAGCTAAAAAACTTTATGTTTGTATTGTAACCACATATGGTAAAGATACAAAAACATTTCTATGAAGAATTAAATGTTAAAACCTAAAAACAAGAATAAATGACTGCCTTGGAAAAGTTAAATTTTGTTGACAAATTGCATTTTTTCCCTCATTTCTCAGAACCTTTTCTGCAGCAGGCTGTCAGGTAGTGTTTACTGGATTTTAGTCTGACATGTTTATTCATGTTTTGCTGTTACAGTTTGGACATTTGCTTATTTACCGCTTTAAATCCTACGACAGGCCCTCCTCAAATGTCTGCAGCATTTTCAATGAAAGCTTTGAATTTACCCAACATTTGTCAGGTGAGGAGAATGACAGGAGGCGTATAATTAGTGTTTATTCTGCTTATGCGCTTGTGTCATCAGGTGTGCAAAGCTGGGGGGGGGGATTCTCACAACATGCTGAAATACTGCTGTCAAAAGAAATATAAGCAGCTTTCAGTCTGTCGAACAAGACAGTTTGAGGAGATAACGAGTGGCATTTATTGGTTTTCGAGGCACTAAACAGGGTAAACTGGATGGACAAAGAAACAATGATTATGTGAATTCTTGTCATCTTTTACCTGTCAGTTTTACTCTGCGTGTCTAAAAGTTCAAAACTAAAGAAAGTAAGAACAAACTTGTCACTGTGGGTGTCTTGAGCTTTTCTCAAACTCATCTAATTTTTGGTGCGGGCGTCTCTAATCCATCTCCAGAGCCCTGAAACTGTATTTTCAAACCTGCACAAGAGCTCTTCTCCGACAGAAAACATCTGAGGCAAACATCCAAGTTTAAAAAACACACTGATGATCAGTAATAATTATTGAAAAGCTGGTCCTTTATTTTGAAAAGTGTACTCTTTTAGACTGAGTAATAAACAATGAGCCGAGTGAGATGTCAGAAACAAATAATGTACAAGTCTGCTTATTTTAAGTGTTTTTTGGACTTATTTTAAAGTTTTTAAGTTCACAATTTACACACTGAAAACTGAAATAATTCAAGTTCATTTCCTTAATTTAAAACGAAGTTCACAATTTCAAAATAAACTAGTTTGTGTTCCTTTATAGTCTTATTAATTTATTAATTATTCTAATGATGTTTGTAGCACTTCTTCTGATAATAGTAGGTTAATGAAGATACTAACCTCTACCTGCTGTAGGTTTAAAGGGCACTTTGTCAAATATCTTAACAGAAGTTATAGTAAGTTGAACAGCCGATCATTTATTTCTAACAGCAACAAAACGCAGCTCGTTTTTTTATAATCTGCATAAAAATAAATAAAATGCAAACGAGTCATTATCTTGTGTGAAAAGCTTTCACTCGAGTCCCCTCATTAGTAAGGGGTTAGGATTCTAAATGTTAAGTTTCAGTGCTTCCAAGTATGTGTCTTTACGCCTGCGGTAAAGTTACGAGTGTTTGCAGATTCTTATCTGGTTTCCAGTGAAGGGATGAATCTCTTGTCTGAAGGTTGGCTTTACCGTTCTCACAGCGGTCCGCTGTCTCTCTGGGCTGGGCTCACCATCGCAGGGTCTCCCAGATTCTCTCAGGTCGAAGAAAAACCAGTCTGCACGAATGACACAGATCTATAAATTATTATATTCTCCTTTTATTGCAAACATGAGATCTCTTTAACTTCTCTTACCTCATCAGAGCATTCCTATGAAATTATATGCAATATCTAGGATTAATACACGACCACAATAAAACAGATTATCGTTTTTTATGACATCTGCATTTTATCTTGCCACAATAACAACTGCTGATTATGCAAGCAGCCAATAAATTACTTGTGCTTTCTAAATTTTGCATTCATGAATTGCTATAACAATTAAATTTAGGAAATTTTAACAACTTAAGAATATTAATTCATCATAAAGTGCAATATAAATATGTAAAGTTGGTTAAAGACATTAAGTAAATTATATATAAAGACCACAGTACATTGCATTTCTATAACTGAACAATTTGTTAGCATAGTAATTAGCTTAAATAATATGTTCCTGATTCTTTTTAAAGAAGTGCACAAACATTTCAGAACACTGAACATTCTCATTTTAATATAAAAAAGTATCTCACATTGAAAAACAAGTATATCATCATACTGTTTCACTCAGAGTTGATAATAGCAGGTAGTAATTGTAAAGTAGCTTAACTCAGCAGTTTCCAGACACTCAAAACTCGACAGAAACAATCTCAGTGTTGCACCATATCGGACCTCAGTGCTCACAGAATGTGTTGTAACACTGGTGCATTCATATCAGTCCTTTTAATGCTCAAAAAGTCCAGCCACACCTGTGCAGCTGGTTCAAATCTCCTCGTTTTCTTCCTCAGTAACCATGCTGCCGGCAGCTGTTTCCCGTCAAAGTGAGTGCTGGTAAATGTTGCCATGGTGAGGTGCGTTCACGTGCACTCAGTTAAAAATTCATAGATAAAAATGAACTAAATTCATGTTGTTTTTCTTGAATTCGCTTCAAAATAGTGATAGTTGTAGGTTGCATTCTGTAAAGCGAAGTTACTCCTGTTTGTCTTGTTGCTGTCGCTGTTTCTCTGGTTGCAGCTTCTGTCAATAACAGCCCCTGTCTGGTTAGTACTGGTTGGGTTGGACAACCATCAAAGGACAGTTGCAGCTCAAAATTCAAGAGGCAAGACTGCAATCCTCTGCCTCAATGTTTCAAATGTTTCAAGACATTTTGGAGTCTCCCTCTTGAATGCCAACAAGTCGCCAACAGTGAGATACTGGCTTTAGCAACAAGTGGATCAAACGTAAGCAAAGTCATCACAATGAAAGCCGCAAGTAAACAGAACTCAAACAGCTCTAATTTAAGAGTATCTGCAAACAATAGCTAAACAAAGTGTTAAACCAGCTCTGGTGACAGACTGTTGAGTGTTCATCATTGTTACTGCCTCCTCTGTCATCCAGTTCTTTGTTTAGTTGTCTTTAATGATGATTACCCAGATCCTCTCAATATTTCAAACAAGCCACAAGTGAAAATTGCCTCCTCATTCCCAGATCAAAACAAAACACCAAATTATTGCACAAATAATTAATCAAGCATCACGCAGCACTGCTGGTGTCACAATTTGAGCTTCACACGCTTTATTTTTCTCGTAATTGTGCTTCAAAGATGAGTGTGTTCAGATTTTTTTCCACAGAACAAAATAAAAAAAAAAGATGAGCATTTCATGATATATGAGGAATGGGCAAATGTTTGTGCAGTGAGGCACAGACTTTGAATCTGTCTTTAGGCTTCACCATTACAACTATTGTTTCCAGCTCTGGATGCAGGAACTAAATATGTACAAACAGTGAGCAGCTCCCGTCAGATTGTGAGAGATGATTTCCTGTGCCAGTCTTCTCCATGTGGCAGGAAACCAATGCTTCCTGTTTGCGCAGCGTTACAGTGAAATCTGCCACAGGCACAGGCACACATGTCGAGCTTCTGAGCTGAGCATCGGCAGATAAAGCTGCCGTGATGACTGAGGGTTCCTCAAAAGCATATGGGAATAAAATGAATGTTTGTGCTGCTTTGAATGGCTGGTGCCAAATTATTTCCTGGTTTTGACTTCAAGTGAAGCTCTATTCTGCGTTAAACAATGGAGAATAAAGGTTTTTACACCAGAGGTTATAAAATGTTATTTGTTTGAAAGCTATTCTTATAAACAATGTAAATAACCGGTATAAATCATGTTCTCTGATCTTTTTTGATCTCAACAAATGCACACATAAACGCTCCCAAATCTATTCACACCCAGAGAGTGAAGCCATTTAAAGGCACTTATTCTTCATTACAACAAGGAAATGGAGGTTGTTCTGGATGACAACACATCCCCGAAATGTTAAAAGTTTCCCTTCAAGACAATTTATTTTTCTTTTTTTGTGTGTGTGAGATGCACCCATAGCCAGTATTTCACTCATTTGTGATTCAAAACTGAGAGAAAATTGCAAGAAAATACGTGACTTTTCAGTCAGAGCCTCAGTGAATTCAGAGTGTTTGCAGCCAGGTGACCAGAGAGCCATGCAGCTGTTTTACACAGTGAGTTTTTTGAAAATCACAATATGTTTTTGTGTGTACAGCTCACAAAACTGTATTCTACATTGTTTTGTTTCTGACCTTCGCCTACATTGTTCCCACCTCAGCCTACAGTATTCCCTTTAAAACACCTACACTGAAAGTCTGTGCCTCATGTGTATTTATGCACCAGTTGCAGAAGTTGGAAAAAGAAAGTAAAATGTAGGCTGTTATTTTTTGTGCTGCAGGTGCCCCTTCAACATCTCAGTGCATCACAAACCTGTCGTTGCTCATTTGGCTATGGTAAAGTGCCACCACTCCTAATTTTTTCTGCTCTGCACGACAGTTGAACAGTTACAGGAGCTTTTTCTTTACAAACCCTTTAATGCACACTTTATTTTGCAAGCGCAAACAATCACTGTATACAGCATCAAATTACAATTTATAGATCTCCATACTGTAGCAAGAGATTAACAGGTGACAATTAATTTCTCTAGTACTACAGAAATTAAATTGAGAAGGGTTTTTAGATGGGTTCCAGCTGCCCGTGAAAACTTGGTGACTCAATGTTTTTGATCATGCTCGAAATATGTGCAACATAAATGGAAGGCCACTGAGAACACCTGCAAATGTTTCCTGACATTTTGGAGACTTTTTTTTCCCCCGAATGCTGTTTGCAGTTTTGCACAAAATAATGACATACTGGCTTAAAACAACACTGACAAAGTTTTACGTGAGAAGACTTGGAGATTTACAATGTTGGTGAGCACATTCTGTAGATTTACTGAACATAAAAATAATGCACAAATCAAGAAAATCATCATTTGTGCATATGAAAACAAAATCATTTTTTAAATTAAACACAGCCCAGTGTTCAGAGGAAAGTATTTGGTTTAATTCAAACAGATTTGCTCAAACCTAAGCAAACTGAGGACAAAACTGGTGGTAAATGACAACATTACACTTGGTCTGGTGTTGCTGCCTAACTGTTTTCTGCAGTTACTTATTAACTCAGATGGCGAGTGCTGAAGAATCTAATCATTTACTCCGAGCAGGAGAGTAGTGCGCTCCGACTTTCACGTTTGATCTTTCTCCTCTCTGGGAGAAGGAAAATGTTTTGGTAGCAGCAGGAAGGCATGTTCCTCCATCCTTGTGAGTAAGTTGACTGGTCCCTCTTGAATTCATCAGGTAGTGGGGGAAAAAATCCTCATGACAGTAAGTGGAGCCACATTTGGACCGACACACAGACAGCAGCCTGTGTTTTCTTTCCCTTCGACAGTCAGTGACAGTCTCAAGAGCTTGTGTCTGAGTCCTTTTCAGAGAGAGGTAGCAAGGCATGGAAACCTGACCTAAAGGAAGAAAATGTTACCGGTTGTCGCTGTGCATTGCAAGGCATTTGATAAAAGAAAACAGTTGTCCAGAATCTCACGCAGTGGTGACCTGGATCTGTTTGAGATGGCTGGAGACTCAAAGTTGTGAGAAATTAGACCATTTTTCAGTTGCAGTCTCACTGAATTCTGAGTGTTTGCAACAGAGCAACCAGCAAGCTATTCTGATGGGTTTCAGCAGCCAGTTTTTGAAAAACACAGCCTGTTGTTCGCCTGTCAAACTGCATTCAAGGCCCCCTCAGCAACTCTCCCCTTTATCCTTCAATCTAAAGGAGTACATTTTTTAAACGAAGTCAGGCAGATTTGAACCAGTATTTAAAAAAATATATTATTGATCATCAGTGTGTGTTTTTTGGGTTAGGGTTAAACTAAATTCAGAACGGTTTGAGAGAAAATTTTCACACAAAGTTTTGATCATGTTCTGAATTCAAGCGGCAGGACTGTGAGCTTCTGCGACTCGTGTAAGGAGCTTGAGAACTTTAACGACTCTCTTAAATGTCGTTTACCAACTGATCACAAACAGTTGCAGCACAATAATTTCCCCTGAAGTATACAGAATAATAGGAGCAGGAGGATAGTCTGCTTCAACTTTCAAATCTTCTGGTAGATCTGCAGATCCTTAAAGTAAAATAACTACTTTGCTTTATAAGAAAAAAAAGGGAGACGTGTAAAAGTTACAAAATTTTTATCCATGCAGAAACACATTACAGGCAAATTTGCAGATTACCTTTTTTATCTTTTAATTTACTTCCCATTACAATAAAAGTTGAGGAGCTTTGAAGTGATTTTCCTTTATAAGGTTCTGGCCTATTTGTTGCTAATTTGATGGTTTGTAGCTCCCTCTTTTTTTTTTTTCCCACATTCTGAACCGTTCTTTGTTTATAACGGACAATTACAGACACTTTTCTTTGAGGCTTTGGAAAAAAGTCCTGGAGCAGGAGGCATGACATTATTGTTTAAAGAATAAAACTATTTGTTTAGGCTCTAAGTGAGCTAAAAAAATGCACCTAGACTGAGGACTGTTTAGTCACAGAATTAGAACTTATTAAAAACAGATTTGTATATTGTTATTGTGCCACTGATAAAAACAACCCACAGGTGATGGCATGACTCTGAAAAACATATCAATCTTTCTGTTTTTGAGATTTAAATATTTGTTTCATAGCTGAAATGAAAGAGAGAATCTTATTTTCACTCGTAGCACACGCCATGTGTTGTTTGGTCTTTGTGTTCTCGAAGTGTTGCTGTTTGAGCGGATCCAAAAGAATCTACCCGAACATCTGGCTCTTGTGAACGTCGCTCTGCTGCCTCTCGGTTGTAAATGACTGAAACTTTTGCCATGTGATGAAAACCAGCACTGCCTGTGGTTTTACTATCATTCTTTCATGAAGAGATAATGAGAAAGTTAAATATTTGGAGAATGCTGTCCTGCGTGTTTTAACAAGTGATAAATTTAGTCACGTCGAGCAGGTTGTACACGTTCATAATATATTGTCATGCCAAAGTTTTTGGGTTCCAAATATGTTTGAAAACATATTTTAGAATAAAAGTAAGTAAATGTTGTAGCCAGGTGTTGTAGCTTCTATGGATGTAACTCTTGAAGTCAACCCCCGTTCAAGATGGCTTCCACAGGTAAGCAAACCTAGCGAACACAAAAATGGTTAAAACTCCGCCAATTTTACAGATGTTGAGCTAAAATTTGGTGTGTTCGTGTGCTATGTTTGTAAACGCAGTTTGCTGTGCAGTCTATAAATGCAGGTTAAAGCTCTGTCATGTAAGGAAGAAGCCCTGTGTCAGAAGTGTCCAGTCCTGGTCCTGGAGGGACACCGTCCTGCAGGTTTTAGATGTTTCTCTGCTCTTCTGCAGGTCTTCAGAAGCCTGTTAATCACTCAGTCATTCAAATCAGATGTCAGAGCAGAGAAACACCTAAAACAAACAGAATAGTGGCCCTATTCTAACCCTAACCCTATGTGAACACCATTCAGAAATGCTGTTTCTCATTTAAAATGGACTGAGGCAAAGTGGAAAAACTCTTCTGTATTCAGACAAATCAAAATCTGAAATGTTTTTAGGAAACTGAGGATGCCACGTCCTCCAAACAGGAGAGAAACCATCCGACCTGTAAGCAGCAAACAGTTCAAAAGCCAGCCTCTCTGATGGTATAGTGGTGCATTAGTGCCCGTGTCGTGAGCAGCTTACATATTTGAAAAGGCACCACTGGAAAAATGTGGAACAAATCTCACAAAATATAAAACACTGAGTTAAAATCATCGTAAGTCTCCAAATTTGTTCCAGTAACAAGAGCTCTAAGGTCCAAATAATAATGACTTTTTCCTCTAGACAACACTATTCCAAAAATTTATAAACGTTACAATTTCACCTCCAAAACTGGAATCGATGAAAGGCACCTCAGAGCATTTAAAGTTGCACCTCATCCATTGCTGATCTCACATTTGCACTGTTTGTTCCCAAAGAGAACATTCTTCTGCGTTCATATTTTTGTTGTGTTCGTCTCCCTCCTCCTTTTTTTACTCAGTTTACAATCAGACGCTCTTCCTTTCAGCAGCTGCCTGTAATCCACGCCGTCCTGGTCTGGCACAGGAGCTGTGACTCACCTCACCTGAGGCTGTTTTTTTTCAGAAACAAGAATCCACCAGATGGAGAGCATAGGACTGGAAAGATTCCCGGCTTTTGGAAAGGACTGGGAACACTTCACAATTTTTCCTCAATAAATAGCCTGTAATGAGGTGATTAAAATAACTTAAAAGTTATTCGTTCAGTAATCACCAGCTTGGGATTTATATTATTATGACTCTAGACATTTATAGATTTAAGTGCATGAAGCATTTCAAAATCTTCATCAAATATAACTGATTGTTATTAAGATTTTTGTTAGGGACTTTAAAAGAGTAGTTGTCTTCAATCTCTTGCAGCTAATATGTGCTATTTATGTATTTAAAAAGCTATATTTTACTTTATCAATATTAAATGATTGTTACTGCCATCATTGTGCACATGACTGGTCTGATTATGTGACCTTCTGTCTCTTTAAATTCAGTTCATTAACAGAAGTCCTGACATGTTCTTTAAAAATAAGCCGGTATAATTTCAAATGCATTGTTCCATCAACATGAATAAACTATTCTGGTCACGATGGAGCTAAAAAGTCCCAGATGATGAAACTCCTCCCACCGTGTTTAACAAATAAATGAGGTCTTTTTAGCCAAACACAAGGTGTCTCATTTAAGCAAAAGCAAAATAGTTTAGTCTTTTTTTGACAACAAATGATTTTTTTTAAGCAACCATCTGGTTTGTCAACATGAACTTTAGCAGACATTTTCTCTACCGAACCGTCGGTTTCTTGCTGCAGGTTTGCCTTCGTTAACTTCGCTGTTCAGGATTTTCCTGAATCTTTATTTTCAGATCATTAGTTGCTTCCAGTTTAATTCCTGGGTTCCTTTCTTATTTCACAGATTATCAGAGGACTTTGTTTTTAAAGGCAGAGGGAAGTTGTCTTCATTTTGCCACATTTATTTTTTTACTTTTGGTTTGTAGAGTGCAAATTCTAATAAGCACCTTCAAATTAAAAGCATAGCCACTCACAGAAATGGAACGCTGCATTTTATTCAATTTAGAAATAAAAATTATATTTACACTAAATGTTGTTTTTATGGTTGCATCTCTTTGAAAATAAAATGGTAGAATTGAGGAGTGGTTTCAGGTTACACTATGTGAGTGAAAAAAAGCAAAAAACATCAGTGCTTTTTATGTTTCCTTTTTGTGCAGGATTTTGCCTCCTTGAATGACTTGCTGTATGATAGTAAACTCTCACGTATTTCACGTGCCCTGCGCACGATTGTCTTTATTTCTTCCGTTCAAACACAGTTGGGTTCGTTTGGTGGAGCAGTGGGTGGCCTGAGTGCTTCTCGGTGGCGTTTGGAGTTTGTGTGCGCAGATGAGACGACTGCCAAGCAACACAGGCTGGAGATAAGAGTGCGTGTCCAGATAAACAGAGTGAACGAGGTCACACCAAGTCCAAAAAATGCTGCTTTTGAGGGACATTATAACTGCACAAAAATCAGTTTATCTTCTTTTCAGTCGCTCTGCTTAATCCATTTTAAGATACATAATTTCTAATTTCGGGCTTAAAATCTGTCAGTGATGATGTATGGTACAATGTGAGGACAGCATTAATGCTGGTATGAAATTAACAACAGAGGTCTCAAAATACTTCTTGCTGCAGTGGACAGGAATGTAAAAACTACTTTGAAAACTTGAGAAGTTGAATTTTTTAACAGCTTTACACTAAATTATAGCTTTAACTCTAACATGATAAAGACAGAATTTAGTAGGTTTGCAAACATACCAACTGAATTTTATTACAATATAATGAGACACATCATTAAAACATAAGAAAAATGTACAATAAGTACATTATTCAGGATTGAAAAAAAGGTAACGCCTTTAAACCCTTTAATATCATATCAAATATACTATTAGAAATATGTGTACCATTGATATTTTACAATTGGATTTCTATTTGACTGTATTTCTTTATTTTAGACATCTTTAAATTACATGATCTATAAGACATTTTTGAGTTTTGTCAAAAAATGTATACAATAAATTAAATTAAACCCATATAACCCTCTCCAAATATAAATTTTTGCACTGGCCTTTTTGTTCCAACTACTTTTATGTAACCAGGTACATTTTACGGTGGTATTTCCAATCTCATTTATAAACAGGATCCGGCCAGATGGACAGCTGCATCAAATTTCTGCTCAGTGCAGGGAGTTCAACAACAGCGCTGCGTGTTTTTAAACAGGATACTGACTTTTTACCAGAAAAGCAGCTTAAAATGTTGAGATCCAACAACAAATCAATCAAATCAAACTTTATTTATAAAGAGCATTTCACGCACAAAACCTCAGAAAGTGTGATACAAAAAAACACAAGCAAAAAATTGAATCATATGCTTTTGCAAAGAGGAAAGTTTTAAACTTTTCTTAAAACTAATAACAGTGGGGGCTTCTGTCTAAAGCAAAAGCACAAATACTCAAAACATTATAATTTTTACTCATAATTTCTCATAAACAATGTTTGTCTTTGGGAAATATGCTTCTCTGTTTAAAATATTTACAGAAACCATGAACTTCAGTGACTGCAATGCCTAATTTAGATATAATTGACTGTTCTGGTATGTCAAGATAACCAACGTAATTTTATCTCATTATCTAAGGAAAAATCGGTCTTATTTTCTTGCGATAAGATTTTATCTCGAGAAAAAAAACAACTTTTGTTTTCTCACATCCGTGAGAAGATTATAATGTGAAAATAAATGGTTCTTGTGTAACACAATTTTATCGTTTGCTACAACACTTTGGGATGATTTATAGCAGCAAGTCAAATCATATATGTATAATAATTTTTCCCAAATGTTCCAGTTTCAGCCTGAATCAGCTTGACTGTCCTGATCGCTGATAAGAAACATTTTCTTGTTGTGATATAAGTTATCGCAAGAAATATTTGTCAAGGTCAAAATAAAATATAATACTTTATCATCTTGAGAAAAAAACAACATTATCAGTTATCAGTACAAAACAAGCTTTATTAGCATGTGGTTAAGAGATAATAAGCTTATTTCCAGAGTAAAAAATACATTTTTAAGCATGGCCTTTCTTTTTTTTTAGTGCATATTTTTCTAAATCAAGCCTGAAAAACTCACACTTCTAGATTTGTCTTCTTCTCTTTAACTTTTCACATCCTTCTACAGGAAAAATATGAATCTTATTTAGCAAGTTTATTCCCCCAGCACCTGAAAGTAATGACAAAAACAAATGTTTACCAGTGTTTGACTGTAAAAATGGAAACCAACGTACAGAAAGTTAATTTCATCCTCACATCTGTTACAGCAGCATTGAAGTTTTAAAGGATTTCTCTGAAATTGGATTGCTTTCATTTAGGACACTAACTTCTTTAAAGTTGTGTCTAAATGTACTTTTTTTTCAAAGTACTCCAGTTTTATAATTCTGAAGACCTACTTCAGATTAAAAAATGATCTCAAGGAGTTTAAACTCAAGTTATAAACTGGCAACAAGAGCAAACAGTATACCTTTTGCTCTTGTTGCCAGAAAAAGAAAAAGCCAGGCATTTTTTAAGAGGATGAGAATATTATTAATAATTGTTACCAGAAGGAAGAAACTCTTCTTGCAACAGCATAGCTGCTTCTCTGCTGCATAATTGAGTTCCACTTTAAAACAAAAACACTGGATTAGCTGTGTAGAATATTTTAGGGTGCATTTAAATTTCCACAAACTAGTTTATAAATGAAGACATCTCCTGTACTTCAAAACAAGAGCTTGAGAAAACCCTGCGTCGTGTCTTAAAGGAATAGTTTTGCCTCCTGTTGCCAAACTCTTAATCATGTTTTTGCTCATTTGTTGGCTCAAGTAGTGGGAAAGATTTGTGAACTGTTAATTGGAAGTCAGCGCTCGGATTCCAGCGAATTTTACTTTGAGTTCTGACATCCCCTGACGCAGTCCAGCCCAAGCAGGATTTCACCGTCCGCAGCTCCAGACAGAAGCTTGGAGAGGGACTTGGGATCAGAGGAGGCTCGATGGCTGTGGTGACAGTGAGTCAGAGGGACAAAGACAGAGCCAGACAGTCTGAACATCGCCACAGGGGCATGAAGCGTTTCATCTTCCCGAGATTTCCAGCTGTTCCCATGAGTATCAGTCTCACGGGAGGAGAAACTGAAATTCAAACATTCCCCCCAAAAGGAGGAGCTCTCACACAATTCAGACGAGGCAGAAAATCTAGAAAAAGACAAATATTGTTCACGGTATATCCATAAGTTAATCTTGAGGTGTGTTTTAAAATATCTAATGATAGAAAAACATCGCAAAACAGAATATTTATTGATTTGATGGGCTTCATATTCTTCTTTTACTTTTATTGATGACCAAGGAAGCTACGTGACGCGTGCACATGTGGTTTAGGGTAAAAACAAAATAAGAGGTGGCATCATGACAGCTTAAATTTAGCTTGTTTGTGGAAATGTACTGCTTTATTTTTATGTGGGTTCCAAGCGTAGATGCTAACATAAGACAAAATTTTTTTTTTGATGGTCTAGCAAAAATAAGAGGTTATATAACTGCGTTTTCCATCTTCGGCGGGCATTTGTTTACTCGTGAACCTTCATTTTAAAATGCTGGAACAGTCTGTGGATTGCCAAGGACATTTTAATGAAACAACCGAATCAGTGTCCTTAAATTCTAAAAACTGTTGTTCTGAAGTTGATTTAATTTAGATGACATTACTGTACAACTACAACAATAAAACTAAGTGGTTTGTTACCTAAAGCTTCTTCGTCTGAACCAAACAAAGCAATTTTGATGCCTAAACCTGAGAGAGTCATTAGCCAAACCTGGATGAAGACTTTTGCCTTTTTCTCCACACTCTGGTCTAATCATAATATCACGGTTGATAAACTGTTGGTAACTATTTGACATTACATCACTTCAAAAACAACAAGATTCTTTTAAAGTGAACATTTTAAAAGGAGTCTAAGCTTACTGTCCAATTTACTTAAATGCATAATTCTAACCTTAAAACAAAACCTGCTTCATTACAGCCATAACCTTTTCAACAAATTCAAAAAAGGTTAAAAAACAAAAACAACTGGACTTCTATTCTGTAGTTGAAGACATTTCGAGGAGCTTTCTCAATTCAGAAACAGAGTCTTTTAAAGCTGAGATGTGATGTAAGCTGGATTGCTTGCAAATTGTTCTCACTCTCCTAACAACAGAGGCTCGTTAGGGTCCTTGTTCGTCTGACTCACTGATGGGTGTTGATTGGAGTGAAACTGACTGGGGATCAGGCCTAAAGCTCCATTATATGTTTTTGAAAGCTGGAATCTGAGACCTCCTCCTCTGTTTAACGTTGGTTTCTCTCTTTTGACATAGATGGCTTCCTCGACCGCCCTCTCACACCTTTTAAACAAACCAGTTACCGAAGGGACGCCATCGTCCTTGTTTAGGTGTTTTTGTTGGATGAGGATCTCTAGTAAGAATTGCTGAAACACAAATGTGTACCAAACTTCTGACACCAAACTCAAAGATGCCAGTTTGTGACTTGCTATGACTCTCTATTTGAAAACAGTTTCAGTCATCTGACTGATTTAAGAGAACTGAGTTACTAAAATAATAATAATAATAATAATAAAAACACACCTAACCCAATGGTGTGGTTTAATGTTTAATGAACTTGTTGCTCAGAACGTCTCGCTGCAGTTCTGCCTCTTCTGCTCCACAACAAATCTGTGATGAACTTGAATCAAATGTTCTGGCTGGTTTGCATCTTTTGTTGCCATAAGGTTCTAAAGAGACTTCTCAAATAGCCACGAGCATTTTGGATTAACCATTGCCCACTCCTGTTTTCACAGGAGCTCTCAAAATAGCCTCTATTGTAGTTTTGTTTCTAGTGGTTTCCATTTGGAGTCAAAACTGTAATTTGCTTGAGGCACTCATCTTTTTGGCTATCTCTGCTTTTTGGCTTTACATCACAGTTCAGCTTATAACGGCTAAGTTACTTGTTATGTAACTGGTAAATAGTTGAAACCAAAATTTCTTTAAGGTACCACTTGAGGAATCGGGAGTACCACCGAGGGTTCATTTGATGGGTGGATGGCCTTATCTTTCATCTAAGTGCATCACACTTTGCATACGAATAATAATTTTGCTTGCTTTGTTTCTTACATGGCAAATGTGATAAAAGTTGCCAGTTTTTATTACACAAATTCCTCACTGATCACTTCAAAAGATGCTAATTTGTACGGCATGTTGAACAACAAAATTTAATGCCTTCAGCAAGGATCAGCGTGAAATAAAATGGTGCCAGAGAGATTATTTTCCAGCTGCTTCACTCAAGATTATAGCCTTTTATCTTTCAGATTCATTGGGTGACATTAAATCTGAGAGGTATGTTGACCCTGGAGGCACAGATGCCTCTCAAGTTTTCTCTCCAACAAGAAACATTAAAGTGTGACAAGCTTAACAAATGCCAAACTCAAGAGGAAACCGAAGACAAGTGAAGACAGGGAAAGCCTACTAATGATTTTCAGTAAAAAAAAAAAAAAAAAGGCATCCCTAGGACATGTTCTTCATCTGACTGAGACAGAAAGCAAAGCAGCGAGTGGACAAGATCTGACAAGCCTGAACTTCTGTGCTGAAGCTGAGTGCAGACACGGATTCATTAAAAGCTGCGCAGGTCTTTTATCTTTCTCGACTAATAGTTTTTTTTTTAGGGGGGGGGGTTCTTTTGCTGTGACTTGTCAATTCTTTCTTACAAAATGTTTTTATTCGTAAAACAACCCCCGATGAGAATAATTATGCTGACAGCCAAGATGGAAATAAAAAAAGAAGGAGTTTTCAAATCAGCTTACTCACCGACCAGAGCCTCGAGCCGTCGAAGGGCTCATCAGTCTTGTCGTGGTTTTTACGTCTTAAAGAAGTGGTTAAAAAGTTTGATTAATACTGTTGTAATTGAGGGTTCAGTAATACACAGAACTGGCAAAATTCACTTTTCGCTTCTTTATATCCTTTCTTTGCATGTCGGACGGGACTGAAAAGGTGTAAAAGCAGTAATAATTTGTATATTTAATTAAAAGTCTAGCATTATTTGAAGGAATGCATATTGCCTGAGCGTTAAATGAAGATCATCTTACTGTAGGTTGAGAAAGAAAGTCATTTGGAGTTTGATGCAATATTGATGTGGTGGTCAGCGACTGTTGTGTAGGCTGCAAACATCCACGGCCATCTTGAATTGGGTTGACTCTAAAAGTTAGCCAATATTTTTTTTGGAGAGCTTTGTTGAAATCTATGCTGTGGTTCCTGAGAATTTTGCTAACAGACAAACAGCGTTTGGCACAGTTAAAGAGCCAACGCTTAGCTTTAAAAAATGTTGAGCAATGCGTTGTACTGCTACCAAATTTTAGCTCAATATCTGTGAATCTGGTGGAGCTGTAGATATTTTTTAATTAAATTCAGCTGACTCTTAATGCTATTCAGTTGTATATGCAAACCAAATGATTACTTTCTGATATTTTTATTATAATGTGTTAAGAACAGATAAACAAACACACAAGAACGAAAACATTAACTCCCCTTCTTCACCTTTGGTGGCGGCAATAACCATTGCAATTACCATCAATCAAGGCAAATGTTAAATGTGGGATTCCATCATGTACGCATCTTTACCGACTTGTTAATGATACAGTTTTATTTCCCCACAGCTTCATAAAACAGGTGTGCCTGTCTGATTTTCTGGGTGGTGCAGTACAATAATGTTTTTGTAAAGTTTTGGTTAAACCCCAGATTGCATTAATTGCTTTCCATGATGTCACCAAAGCAGCTATAACAAACAGTTATCTGTTACACCGCAAAAATGTACGCTGTTGCCGTTTCCCCAGAAAGTTATCATTGTTTAGGTTTTGCAGGTTAATACCAGATTTAAGCAACGGCAGCCAAAGCAGCTGAAGGCGATGAAACACAAAAGAACAGCAGTTGTGTAATGTCAGCGGCACACACTCCGTTCAGCTTCACAAGATGGAACAAGACACAAGGTGCTGTGTGTTGTATCTGCAAAAACTAAGACTGACCTCATAATTGCATCTAAAACCTCAAAAACCTCTTTTTGTTAGCTCGGATGAACCTGTTGGCACATTTTATTTGGGGAGGCTCAGACTGAAAGTCCTTAGGATTGAATTCAGAATTCTTTTCCTAAACGCTACGACTAAAACATTTTATATTTATAAAATTAATATAAAATAAGTTATCTCAAAAATATTGCTACAACTGTTGTCGCACACGGAGTCTGTACACAACAATGATTAAAGGAGGATAATATGGGGATTTTGGAGAAATATAAGCCTCTAAAGTTTCAAGGAGTTGTTTTTTTTTTAAATCTAGGACTGCTGGCGATGGCTGAGTTGCTGCTGTGTTCGTTCCTTTTATCAGGGTTTTGCAGTTTTTGATGGATCATTAAATATATTTTAAGCCTGAAACAAAATCTCATAATCCGAAAGGAATTTCCCTCTTTGGTAAATGACGCTTACGTAAAAAAAATTCCTTGAAGGAATGCATATTGCACACCCCCCTTTAATGCCACAGTTTTAAGCTAAGGACACATTATGTTAGGAAATAATGAAGTTGCAGCCATTTTGTTCAAATCTTAAAAAACATGCACAATTTAATGCAATATTGCAATATCTTTTGTGATTTGTTAGCACTTGGAGTATGTATAGTGAATGATAGTCAGATACTACCACTCCAGCCTTCAATATCTGTAAAATTGGCTGAGTTATACCCATTTTTTGTGTTTACTGTCAGTTGGCTTTAGCGGCCATCTTGAATTGGGTTGACTCCAAACAATAATCAGTTGTAGGTATACACCCAGTCATTAGGTTTCGTTAAAATACATCCCGTGGTTCATGATTTTGTTCAATAGACAATGTTTTAAAAACAAATCTCATGCAGTTTGCCCTCAGAGTATGAGCTGGGAATGACTCCCAGCTACTACCACACCAAATCTTAGCTCAGTATCTATAAATGTGGTTGGGTTAGAGCCATTTTTGTGTTTGCTAAAATCAGATGGCTGTGACGGTCACTTCAAATTTGGTTAATCATTTTTCAGATGTCTATCCATTGATTGCTTTCTGGGAATTTCATTGCAATCTACACAGACAGGAAGCAAGTATTCTTATGTAAAAGGTTATTTTTATGTATAATTTTCCCAAATAAAACAGTTTCCCTACTTAAATAATCACTGGTTGTTGATTTTTCTTCATACGTAGGGATACGGAGCATATAGACTCAAGGTGGTACTTATATTTAAGTTATGACGCAAGCACGCCTTAGAATGCTGTTTTTTTCTATGTGGGTCTTCGGAGTGAGACAGGAATGCAGTTGTGGCCTATTTTTGGATTTCAGAGAAACACGAGGTCCGACCCTGAGAGAAGGTCTGACGTAAGACTTTGTCAATATTTGGAGCTAAACTCTCCCATCTGTCAATGGGCTTGTCTGGCTGCCTTTATGGTGCTCCGTCTGAGGGGATCACATTGCAATGACTCAACGAATGCCCTCAGTTTGTAATCCAAACCTTCACAGGAAATAAGCTCCAACAGAAAGTTCAACTGAGGCTGCAAGAAAAGATGAATTAGAAGGCCAAAAATGAGAATTCAGAGGATTATTCGATTGAGCAGCTTTTTCACACAAACTAATATATTCGCTTTCAAAATGACAGACTTATTCATTCAATCATTTTATAACTACTTAAAGGAATGGGTCAGTTTTATGTTCTTTGTAACATGTCACTCCTTGGCTTAAAATGGTCACATGATAAAACGTCCAAAGTGATCATTTAAAGGCATCAGTGAGAAATTAAGTGAAGTGAGATTTATTTATACAGCACTTTTCAGCAACAAGGTGATCCAAAGTGCTTTACAACAGAAATAGGTACATAATGAAACACAAAAAAAGAAAAAAACACATCAATCATGCATAATCTAAATGAAATATAGGATAACCTATGTAAACTCATGAAACTAAACATATCTAAACATGAGCTAAGACAGTCAAAATAGTAGCTAAAATACTCTAAATAAAATCATAATAAAGTTAAAGCTGAACTAAACAACAATTAGGAATGTAACAATCTAACAATATCTAAAGTATAAGCTAAGGTAAACTAAACTAAACTAAAAGTACAGGAAATTAACACTAATGAGTTACCATGGCCATCATCAGGCTGTCGGAAACTACTCTAAACTTTTTAGAAGTAATTTATAGAGAGAGGTCAGAGAAAATGTCACCCTTTAGTTCACCTTGTGTGCCTGTCTGCAGAAAGTCAGTTAATTTATTCTGCCTCGATTTGTGTCAACTGGATATTTGGTGGCTGTGTGACGGCGCAGTTGCCTTGGAGCGAGAAGGGTTGGCCTCCTTTCTGGGACTGTTCTGTGTGGAGTTTGCATGTTCTCCTTCTTCATGGGTAAGTTCTCTCCAAGTACTTGGTTTTCTTTGCACAGTCCAAAAACAGGCATTTTAGGTTAACTGGAGCCTCAAAACTGGTCCTAGATGTGAGTCTGATTGTAAATGGTTGTTTCCAGGGTGTACCCCGCCTTTCACCCAATGACTGCAGGAGACAGGCACCAGTTTCCTGCTACTCTGAACTTTTTTTTGGTTTCAACCCACCAAATACTTACACTTTGCTTTTTAAAGTAAGAAGAGGCGTAAGCAGCCAACCACATTGTTTTAAACAGCTCCATCACTTTGTTGCTCAACCGAACTTGAGATACGGGAGTCGATCTGCAGACCATGAGGAGAATCTCCACTGAAAGCTTGTGATCTACAGCAATGATTCCCAAAGTGGGTCTCCCAACACCAAGTAGGGGTCCTTAGATAATCTCCAGACATCAAAATACAATTAAAACCCCAGTTTTTAGGATATATTTACACCATAATTATTACAGAGAATTGAAATAAAAGTAATTTATTGATTAAAAAAATAGCAAAATGGATGCTAAGACTGTTTGTGTTGTCATTGTTCCCCTATTTAATAGGATCATCAGCACTTTTGGGTATTTAAACAGCCAACAGATGGGGTCACACACCTTTGTCCGTTTTTTTATGGGTTGGAACCTGAAAAGTTTGGGAACCACTGCTCTACAGCTCCACTGGTCAGGACCTCCAAAATTAATAATATAAGGTTAGTATAAGATAGGAGGTTAAAGGTTACAGTTATTTTTCTCAAGATGTGCAAATAGATTCCTCTCAGTCAAGAAAGAAAGTGTTCAAGACTTGCAGCTTTAAAGACATTTTCCTTTTCTTTCTGTGTATCTTCACATATTGTCAAATATCTTGACATATAATAAAATAAATGTGAGTTGGTAGACTTATTAACATGTATTCTCTACCCAGTTATTTCCAAACATACTGCTGAAAGCAAAAATATAATAAACTTACAGTACATATATAGTGTAATTACAAATTTACCATATATTGAATGTTTTGTGGTTGCAAACCTTTTAAAATGAAAAAGGGACTGCTCCAAATTATCCAAATTTATATACTTTTATTTGACACCCAATTATTTGTCCAGATGATGAGGTTCTTGCCTCATTATCCAGCTGATGATAATGAGCTAACTTGTATGTTGGTGCCAGATTTGGGGGTTGTGTAACAACTAGATTTATTTAGGTCTCCTTTTATTTCTTTTTTTTCTTTAAAAGCTCCTGTTTCTTGAGAGTAAAAGAGCTGCACAGTGAATCAAAGTGCAGAGAATCAGATCACAGATTCGTACAAAACATTTTCTTTAAATACACATAGAAACAAATGACTTCACTGAGCCACCAAGGCTGCAGGTTGTTGAGGGAATAAACCTTTTGGAAGTTTCAAGTTTAATGACTTCACTGCTCTCAACTTTCTGGGTCAAGATCACAGACTCACTAAAACCCTTATCGTAGCAGGTCATGGGAAACAGGACAATTTAAGAGGAAAAAAAAGCAGGACTTCCCTTAGTTTTTACTTTATTATATGCTGGTATTTTGCAAGTGTGTATAAAATCTCTAACTGCTCTTATTTGTAATAAAGTATTTTAGGTCTGTGAACTACAACCCGTTGAACCTTTTCTAAATGCAAATAAAGACAGAATACAATGAAAGGTTGCAGGTTTTAGAACAAATACACTCCCATCTACACGTCTTTTTAGGGAAGGCCTCGCATATTTCAGAAAGATAATGCTAAACCCCGTCCTGCATCCAATACAACGGCCTGGCTTCATAGAAGAGTCCAGGAGCTGAACTGACCTGCCTGCAGACTATCAGGTCAACCAAAATTGTCAAAGGTGAGCAACTCTGCGACAGACAGACACAGGAGACCGAGGTAAAGGTAAGTGATTTTATTTACCAGTAGGTGAAGGTCCGGATAGATAGGTAAGGAAGGCTCGGCACAGAGGAGAGGATCCAGGTTCCAGTGGTGAGTATTTTCACAGGTAGGTAGGTTCCTGAATAGGACGGAGGCAGACAGGCAACAGCGCAGATCGGATCAGGTGAGTGGCTCTCGGGTAGGTCCTTAGCGAAGATCATTCACAGGTAACTTCAGAAAGGCAAAACTCTGAACACACACACAGGTTAACAGAACTCAGGTAAAACAAATAAATCTCTGAGCGGCTGAGATGCTTTACCCAGGAGTAAGCGATGCTTCAGCGAAGATCTGATCTTCAAAACAGCCTTAGAGCTGATGAGCGTGATCCACTGCAGCTGGCGATGATTAAGCTGCCGACCAATCAGGAAACAGGTCGGTACAAACAGGTAGCAAAATCACAGAACGCCTCACAGTCCAGATCTCTCACCAATAGGAAATATTTGACACATCATGAAATAAAAAAATCCTGTAAAGACGACCCAGGACTGTTGAGCAGCTAGAATGGGACATTTCCTCCAAAACCTCCGGCAGCTGCTCTCCTTAGGTCCAAAATATTTACAGACTGTTGTTAAAAGAAAATGAGATGCTTCACAGATGGAATTCCTGTCCCAGCCTTTTTGAGCTGTGTTGGTACCAACAAATTTAAAATTATTATTTATTTCTTTAAATAGTACAACTTCTGAGTTTAAACGCTTACTTTGTTTATTAAAACAGACTAATGACATTTGCAAATTACTTCACTCTGTTTTTATTTACATTTTACATCGTGTCCCAGCTTTTGCAAAGCTGGGGCCGTATTGTGTAACATCATGACGGGAAAGTGTCTGTAGTAGAGCTGCAGCTCCGACTGTTTTTAACCTGAAATGTTTCAAAATACACGCCGACAAATATTTGGATACCTGTGTTTCAGCCAAAGGAGTCAGCTCTTACAGCAACACAAAAATGAAAGGTTCCATCCAAATTTCTGAATGTACCCAGTAGCTAAAACAAACTCTTCATCCATCTCACTTTAGGATATAAATTGCACCAGTTTGACTTCGACAGAAGTCCCCCTGGTGCCTCCTTCCCGCCTGGAACGGTGTACAAAGCAACTTGTGTGAAAAGCAGTGTTGTGAAACACAGACATACAGTAAGAAAAAGTCACGGAGGTATGCCGACAATGCAAACACAAACAGAGATCACGTTACCAGAGCTGGGTTACAAAGACTCCTTCACTGCTTTTCTCCTTTCTTCTTTCGGAAAATATTTTTTAAGTCTAGATGTATGAAGTTTATTACCCAAGAATGGTCACATTTCAAAAACAACTTCGATAATTGTTTTTTAAACAGTTATCTAAAGAGAACAAAATATGTTTTGCATCTTGTGTTCTCTCCTCGTATTGACATCAAGGATCAGGAATTCAAAATCCAGACCTTATAAGGTTTTCATATTATAGACGCTGGATGGTCAGAAGTATAACCTATCGAAGTTTATTGGTGTGTGATTCCTTTAAATTCTTTCTCAATACAAAATTGACAATTGGCACAAAAATAATTAGGAGATGTCAGTGATGAAGCTGAACAATGTTCTTACATAAATTCTATATTTTTGAACAATTTTTCTCAACGATCAGCAAAGCTTCTGTTTTAAAACAATCAGATTTATCTATGGTGTTAAGGTCACTTAAAAAAAAACATTGTCATGCTTATATAAATGCAGTTATTTATATTTATTTATTGTTGTTATTCCCCTTTAAACAAAGGAATTCAGGGACCAATTCTGTGTAGACCACTGTAAATGATGATATCGGCCTCTTTTACAACTTTGGGTTTGTTTTTAGTTTTGGGGATTTCCGTCTCGTTCTGAGGTGTGACATTCAAGATCATCACTAAGCCATAGATGCTTAACGAACGTTAGCTTCTATAACATAGAAACACCAAGATTAGTTAGTATTTTGCAGCACAAATATGAAAACCATTGAAACTTGGCTCTGAAATTAGATGAGAGAAAAACAAAGTTCTACCAACACGTAGATGTCTTTCAATTAAGGGATTTACGTCAAACAGTTTGTTAAACAGAATAATGTAAATGTGATGCTTTTGGATCTTTCAAAGGTTTGAATGAAACATTTCCTTAAAATTTAAATTTCAACCTAATGTGAGTTAAAGCCCTTCCATAATGACTCACTTAAGGATTTATGTTTAACACTTGGCCTGAGAGGAGTTAGAGGCTCTAAAGATGTCGGGATGGAAGTATTATAAGAACCCAAAGTGTGGACGCTGAAGGAGTTTTTAATTAAAAAAAAGACTGAAGAGGCAGCATAAATCCAAAAAAGAAAAATACCAGAACTACAGGGAGCAAACGCAAACCATGAAACAGGAAAATGCAAATATATACACGAAAAAGCATCAAGAATTTCAAGATAAGGCTCGTCAGGAGCAAACTCACAGAGAAACTCTTCCTCATGTGTTATCCACCACCATAAGCTGACTTGTTTACCTGCAATGAACGCCTTTATAACCTGCCTGCCCTGAACCTGCAGCAAAGGCTGATGGGTAAAAACAAGCCTTTGTTACGTCCTGTAGCTGTATAGTCACTTCAGGTTCATTTTCCTGTGAAATTCATGAACTCAATACCCAATATCAGCTTTGCAACATTAAAAAGTAAATAAAGTCTTTTCCTTTTGGGTGCTTAAAGACGCTCAAACTGAAACAAAAGTACTGTTTTCTTGAAATACATCGAGTGCGTTAAACTTCACTTTCTTTATTTAAGCAACCAGTCGAATCAAATAAAGATTATTAAAGCCTAAATAAAGCAGAAGACATTTTAAACTATGCCCTTGCTCAAGAGTTTCACACATTTAAAACCGAAGCGGATCAACAACCGCCAAGACGTTTTAATGAGTTCACCAAATAAATCACAAGCCCAATATCTGTCGTCTTAATTTACTGTGTTCTTTTATTTGCGTCACTCAAATTTACAATGAAATGACTATTTTTAGTTTGGTTTTACTGTAATAATTTAGTTAAATTTATTTCACTGCTGAGTGTAAATCCTTACTCAGTGTAAGCAAGACTCCATATCGAAGTAAAAGCTGAGAGATTTAAAACTTTTCATTTTCTCTCCTTAATTTATGACTGCAGTCTTGAGTAAAGTGCTTATAAACAGCTGCCAGCTTTCACTCGAACACCTTTCAAAGACTGTGCTTAAGGACTATTGAAAGTCTCACCATGACTTGTTGCGTGAGGCCACCGTAAACTGTTGTAAGTTAATCAACAGATATTTAAAAAGAATGCCTCTGAGGCATGAAAAGGGAAAGCAGATCCCGCTCAGTAATGGCTCTGAAGCTGGTAGCTGTTTTGGTTTTGATGGAATCACACTGAGAGCGTTGAAAAGCACACATTCCATCACATTTCCCTGTCTGCAGCCCGGTCGTGCGCTGCTGTGATTTGTTCAGCGTCTGGTGTTATTAGCTTTATCTACACCGGGCCTGCCACTGAAATATGCTGCTGTTCTCGGCTTCTGCGACTGATACGATCTCGGCCAGCTTCACCTTGAATCTGCAGCGTGAGCGTCGTAGCAACAGTCGCGCGACTCAGAGTGATACGTGACGTAACATGTGAATGACGACTGCAGACATTTGTTCAAGAAGCTGAAACTAAGCTGTTATGGCTTAAAGAAGCAGAACGCTAACTGGAGCAAAATATCAGCAAAAAAGCAACAAAAAAAAAGTGAAATGCTAGCTCAAAGACAAAAGAAGCTAAAAACTAGCTAAAAGCAGCAAAAGGCTAGCCAGGAGCTAAACACATCAAATGGTTAGCTAAAAGCTAAAAATAGCAAAAGGCTTGTTAAAATAACTGAATGCATCTAAATGGATAATATTTGTAAATAAAGTTAGAAATTTTGAAAAGTTTAAAAGTTTAAAGCTAAATGAATGTGCTGAAGTTTTGATATTTGAATGGCTAAAATTGCACAAAGCATGCAGAAGTAGTTTAATTGGAAAATACGCAAGTGAAAAAAAAAAATGAACAAACAAAATAAAAACAGGAAACAATAGCGTGAACGCTGAATCCGCATTTACACAACAAGAAGCTAATTTCTTTTTTCTTTTTCTTTTTTTTACAGTAGTAGCAAAAGCTAATATTTCCGTAAAATGTTTTAATGTGTGAAATGAAGGACTGTGCGTACATTTGTGATGCAATGATGTCACAGGTGGTTTATTCAAATTTTCTTACAGCTGTTTTTGGGTACTGCGCTCCTCTGAGGACAATTTATCCCAACGGACACAAACAGCAAACCTCGCATTCCTTCAAGTCTGTTAAGCCGCTCGTGATGCCATTTCAGCCAAGAGAGGCTTGCACAATAAACTTCAAGCAGTAGTTTAAATCCTCACAATCTTAAACATCTATTTCACTTTGTAGTCAGAGGAAAAAGCAACATTTGTCTGTTTGACAGATGTTTATTCGGGGACAACGTTTTAATCATCTCATGTTTTTCTTCTTCATGCAGCGAATGTTATTCTGTGCTGCAAGCAAACCTCAGACCTCAGCCCTACAGTATGTTCTGGACGCCGTCTCTGCTCCCTTTCATGAGCCACTGTTGAAAGAAAGATGAAAACGATACAAGTGTGGCAAGGGGGCAGAAAGAATCCTGATGCGGTTTCGCTTCACATGTTTGCGTTCTGTTTTGGTGCAACAGCCGGGGAGCTGCGGGAGTTACAGTAAATATGCAGCGGGGTAATCAGTGGGTGTCTGTGCTTTGTCTCATGGCCTTTGAGGATGCTAGTCATAATTCATCAAGCCTAAAAATTAACCCGAATGCTCCCTGAAAGGCACTACAACAGCTTAGTACTTTCTAGAGAAAACCCTTGAAGGTGGAATAATAAAAAGTAATTAAATTTGGCCGCAGATTAAAACCTTGAACACTCAGGGACAGGTTGACTCACATGTTGATTGAGTCCTAATGAGAAAGAGCTTTATTACTTTTTCCAAATCTGATGACTGCTCTGATTATCTGATATCACTAACAATGGGGTTTTATACTGCATATATGATCAGTCAGTTAAACGTGTCAAAGGAAAGTTGGAAAAATCAAGTCTTTTTTTTGTTATTATTACTGTTGTAGGAATTATTTAACATTAAAACATTGATTTTCTGTATAATCAAAGGCATTGACAGTTATTTATACCTTTTTTAAATCTGAAAATGTCCTATTTTTAAAACTAAAATCCAACAAAAGGTGCAGTACACAATGCAAGAAAGTAACCCTCCTTTCATTTATTATCAAACCAGGTGAGTTCAGGTGTGATTCACCTTTCTGGAAGCTTTGTGTCTTTTATTAAGCTGTTTAGTGGTAATACACAATGCAGTCAGCTAGAGACTTACTGGGTACTTGGTACTTCACAGGTATGCACCAGGTACGTACCTGTTACTTAGCCAGAACAAACCTGGTACTTACCCGGTATACACCTGATACTTACATGGTACGTACCTGGTACATATCCAACATGAACATACCTGGTACTTGTGAGGACTGGGCTGTATTATGAAGTGACTGATTACAAGGTACTTAAGTACAAGGCAT
This sequence comes from Kryptolebias marmoratus, assembly GCF_001649575.2. Taxonomy (NCBI): domain Eukaryota; kingdom Metazoa; phylum Chordata; class Actinopteri; order Cyprinodontiformes; family Rivulidae; genus Kryptolebias; species Kryptolebias marmoratus. Next base: position 5,199,145 of record NC_051448.1, read on the forward strand.
GTACCTGGTACTTATGGGTAAGTATGGTTTGTAGTCTGTTATTACCCAGGCAAGTAACAAGTATATAACCTGTAAGTTTCCAGTACATATCGAGTAAGTACCAGGTATGTACTAAATAAGTATAGGGTAAGTACTTGGTTCTTTGTCATGTTTTAGCTTATTTTAGCTTAGATTATTAGATTCCTGATTGTTGTTTAGTTCAGCTTTAACTTCATCATGATTTTATTTAGATTATTTTAGCTACTATTTTGACTGTTTTAGCTCATGTTTAGATATGTTTAGTTTCATGATTTCATTTAGATTATACATGATTGATCTACATTTGATTATGATGTTTGCTGTATTTGATTCTGTACCTGATTGTTGATTCTGTGTTGTAAAGCAGTTTGAATCGCCTTGTTGCGGAAAAGTGCTATATAAATAAATTTCACTTCACTTTCACTACTTATTGGGTACTTACCAGGCATGTAACTGGTATTTACCAGATACATACCAGGTAAATACCAGGGATTATCTAGTACTAGCATGTAGTTACATACCTGGTAGTACATGTATTATGAAGTAACTGGTTGCCTTGTACTTACAGGGACATACCGGGTACCTATGAGGTATGTTCCAGGTATGTACCCAGTAAGTACAGGTAAGACAGGATGTATACAGTTTATATAATTTGGGAGCAAATTAAAATCTTGTTAAAAAAAAAAAGATTTGCTGTTCTGAGCAATTGTTGCATTTATGACAAATTGTCCCGGACAAACAAATGGGTCAGAAATACTGATGTAAACTGTGGTTCCACTGATTTACCGGTGAATTTGTTTGTGTATACACACTTTTATATTTGTGAATTTTACAAAATCTGTGCTCGGCCACATGTTTCCATCCCTCTAAGATCTCTTATCCTGGGATTCAATTAAATCTAAACAGAGCTGTTCAGATGGGTTCTTTTTCTGGCCCGACTGAGGTCCAGATTTTGTTCTGCCAATCAGTCATCCTTTGTTTTCCACAACACTGCTGTTTGGAAACAAGCGTGCTGGGAAATCGACTCGTCAAATCAGTCAACCAGACAGTGTAAAAAGATTTACTGGAAATCTGGTGGATTTCTTCAGAACAAAAAATGTAAATGACTTGTGTGAAAAAGAAAAAACACAAACGAGTCACTGTTTTGTGGATCTAACATGCAGCTGCATCAGCTTCAAGTGGAAAACACTGAACACATTTGAGCTAACAGGAAAAAATCTATTATAGTTGTTTTCAGAAGCTAAAACTCATTGTGTGACATTTTGGAATTGCACATTTTAAGGATAAATAATGCAATGTACAGTAGAGCTCTGTCTTTGCTTAGTTCAAACAAACTGGCATCCACTGACAATTTACATTTAAGTTATTTTTGTTTATATGGCGGGAATATATGTGATTGAAATGTATGGAATAAAACCGCCTTCTGAAGTAATATCTGTGCTTTATTATCCTGATTGTGATTTATCATCTTCGTGAAGTTGTGCATTGTGGTAAATGTTTTTTCCTTCCCCTGAAAGGACATCACCCTGCGTCTGGCAGCTTTTGGATGCCTTTGACCCTTGACCTCAGCTGGACTTGTGCTTTTCTTCTTCCCTCATCTGAAAAACGAGGGACAGTAGTTTCTGGATTAATACATCGCCCATACAGTTTCCAGATGAGCGGGTGGTTAATGTGAAATGTCTTCACTAGTATATACACGAAAGCAAAATAAAATTCCACACATCACAGGATGTCATTAAATATATAAAATATCTAATTAAATAGGTCTGAACAAGTTATTTCTGTCCAAGAATTAAGCAAAGGAGCAGGCAGACTGTATAAGTTTCAGCCGTTTACTCTTGGGAATGTCATTAATTTCCTGCCACTGTTGTTGAACTTGGTCAGGTTTCGGTCCTGAGGTGTATAGCTTGGCAGGGATGACCGAATGCAGCTGCTCACGTCAACGTTTCTTATTTCCCATCAAAGTGGACCAGAAGGAGGCCGATTCTCTCACGCCCAATAAAACAACTGGAGACCACTTGATTTACTGCTACCGGTTTTTGTGAATGGGGGCGATCTGACGTTGAATCGTTTGGATTGTTGAGATAGTTTGGCTTGTGCAGGCAGAATCGTTGGATTTTTATAAATCTCATTCAGAAATTAGGAGGTATTTTCCATCTGTCTCCGCAGTAAATGAAAATATAGTCAACAGTGACGGACTCTTCCTCTCAGCATGTAGCTGCAGAGGCTGCAGGAGAAGGGCGGGCAAAGCTTCTCTCACAAGGAGGTGCCCCGCGGTCCTAGTGCCTGACATGTTTGTTTAAACTGCTGCCAAACTAACGATTTGAAGACATGGAGCATCTTCAGATATAATTTCACCTGACAAAGTTATAAAAGTATATCTATCTTTAATGTTTTTTTCTTTTGGGGGGTTGCGAGAAGAAATCTCAGGAAGTTTTAGTCTCGTTAGATCTTGTGGCAGGCGATGCTACAACCTGAATAGAAATGATAAAGTTGAACAGTGTTTGTTGAATTTGAGTTTTGATTAAATCCAAACTTGTTTTGAACTGGCCATGAGATGAAAATAAATAAATAAATGTCAAGAATGTAATAACATTTCATAAACATCTGGAAACAAAGAGAAAAACAAGATAATATGTTTGATTTTCACATTGCTGCCCACCATTTTCTCTTTTTGGATGATGCACGCAGCTGCTCACACGGCCTTCGGTTCTGGGTTTGGCAACATCACTGGATTTTGGAGCAAATAAATGACCTACTAGAAATGACTTTGAACTTGCTTTAATCAGTAGAGTTCCCCCTTTAAGTGGAAAAGTATTAGAGATAAAACTTAAAATTAAGAACATAACTTTAATTTGTGTGACCTAACACTGAAAACACACCCTGAAGGCTGAGAAAGAGCAGAAGCAGGAGTGAAATAAAATGCTCCAAGTCTGTCACTTTGGAATGAGAGGAAAGTTCATGGATAATTCAGGTTTTCAGCTTCTTTTTCCGATAGAATAATATTCACTGAATCGATTACTGGTGACAAAGACCAACACAGGAAAAGAACCTGAACTTTATTATGTTTTTATTTTTTATTTTGTAAGTTTGTTTAGAGCTTATGTTGTTCTAGAAGTTGATAAGCAGGATAAACCAAGCTTTTACAAAGGGGTTTAAAAGTTATTTGAGTTTATAAATCAGTTCAAGCACACACATGCTAAACCGTCTCCAAGACGTTCAGCCACAGTTTGATAAACTTTAACTACCAAAATCAAACTGAACAGAAAGGATTTTATTTGGACAACTTAATCTAAAATGTGTACAGAAGCCTTATCAGCTCATTAAATTGTTATCATCACCCATTTGTTAGAAACCTTATATGATCTTTGACTCTGCCTTTAAGTTTGAGCAACATATTAACTGTTTTAAACCAACAGCTCCTCAGTGAAGTTAAGACATACATGGAGTTAAAGGACTTCATTCATGCTTTTATTACATCTCGTTGAGACACCTGTAACTCTTTGTATGCTGGCTTTGACCTGTCATCACTTAGACTCCAATACGTTGTTGAAAACACAGCAGCTGGCCATGAAATTTGTCAAAGCCATTCTGTCCTTTCAGTGAAGGAAGCGGCTGTTTATCTCGTTTTCTCAATAGCTTGTGAGATAAAACAAAGTTTGGGAAAAGGCTCGTAACTCTGTGGCACAGAGGAAGAGTTTTTCTGACAGAAAGGAAAGCACTGATCACTTTAAATTAGATACACACTCAGAGAGACTGATTATTGATAAATAAAACCCAGGGCTGCAAAACTCTTGGACCTTTGAGAAATTTCAACAAGAATTGTTTCAGCTGGGCAGAATAAAGGATGTAAAGAACTCTGAAACTACATTAGGCTATGTTCACACTGCCGGCCTTCATGCTCAAATCAGATTTTTCACTGAAATCCAATTTATTTATGTTTTTGGCTGGTTGTTGACATCATAATTTAAACGTGACCGCCGTCAGACTCCAGTATGAACAGTGTGTGGCCCTGAAGCAAAGGAGAAGACATGATGCCACACGCAGCACGCTGTGTTTACTCTGTGACTACTCCACATGTCAGCGTGTGTGTAACAGTTCTGACGTTGTTGTGCAATCAGATCGGACTAAATCATTATCCGCCGTGTTTGTTTATGTCGCTTCTGCTCTGGCTCAGAATTGTGACGTCTGCGCAGCGAATATTTGTTGTTGTTTGAAGGACCAAAAAGGACGCAGAGCAACAGGTGACAGGCATGTTGAATGAAAGAAAAAAATGTTCTTATTTTATTCAAACAAAGCAAAACCAGAGGGTTGCAGAAGACAAAAATTTAGGACTGAACAGGGGAGTAACGTGAGGATCGAACAGAGCAAGCATGGAGCTTTTATGTTCTGGGAGGCATGATTGGGAAGTGGGCGCAGGTGAGTTAGCTGCAAATGCTGACAGGTGAGTGTGACAAGGCAAAACAAGGCAAGACAGAGTAACGGAGGGAAACCATGCCAGGCTGAACAGAAAACACCACCAGAAATAACTTAAACAGAAAACTACAGATACAGAAACTGAAAACACTGGAAAACGAAAGGTTACAGAATTAAAAATGACCAAAGAACGTGACAATTCATCACACTTCAATGACGTAAAAGTCGGATGAAATGCAAAGAGGACCTTTCAGATTGAAGTTGCTTTGAAAAACATTGGATATGAATCTGATTTAGGACCAGATAAGAATGTGACCTGGGTCTGGTGTGAAAAAACAGAAGGAGTCAGATTTGTGATGATCAGACAGTCATAAAAACTGTGATATGGGTCACATATGAGCAAAAACGGATAAAACTGTATTCATCCCTCTCAAGTAAGTTTAAAAACTAACAAAGGCACTTAATATGAGGTAAAAAAAAATAAGAATGAGCTGCTTCTTGTTTGTTTTCTTTGAGGCAGATGAAATCTCAAATAACAAATCTACAATAAATCCAGAAACACGTGAGGAGTGCGATGTTTTTATTATCATGTTGAAGAAATATTTTGACAAGCGTTCCAGTGGTCACATTTTTGTTTGTTTGTTCTGATTCTGCTCCAGATTTAATAGAGCCTCCAGACTAAACATATGATGTCAGTGAACAACAAGAGATATCTCTCCACCGAAGCTCTATTATAAACTGAGGGGGTCCTTCTTTTCAATCTGTGGCTTCTGTGGTGGGCTTACGCCCATAAAAACAGACGTGGAAACGTCTGAGTAACCACAGAGAAACAGACATCACTGCTGTCTGTCTGTCTGTTATTCTTCACGGAAATATGAAGGTCTGGTCAGGCCACGATCTGAGGTTACAGCAGACTTTTAAAGGTGATGATGATGTAAAGTTTGACTTGGAATGTCCCACCAGCTGTAGAACACATATCCCAGTGGAAACCGTGCATAAAAACAGTCAAAATCGCTTCAAGACGCATGTTTTTCTACGCCTGAGAGGACGATTCTGAACGCAGGTCTCCGGGGTATCGGTGTTATCAAGTTAATTGATAACTTGACCCCACGCAAAGACTTGAAAGCTTTAAACACTTCCTGTTGTGCTGGTGCAACGTTTTATGGCAAAGTTCACCTGGCTGTCCGACAATCTTTGAGCAGTAATTTAATCACAGAATGCATGCAGTGTGAAATGGGTAGATCACATAAAACTTATTAAAACACATCTCTTTGCTCTTGTTTAGCTGAAACCTATCAAATTGTGCTGCAGCAAGTGAATCTAACACCTGTAATCAATCACAACCTTTCTGTCAAAACTAATAAATCAACCAAAACTGAAATCAGCACAGACGGGATCATTTTGGATCCCTGACATTATGCAATATTTGCTTCTCATTGCATTATTATAAGATAAGATCACACTTTATTGATCTCCAGCAGGGGAGATTACACAAACAAGAAAAAAGAAACAAAATACAGTGAATGAGGCAAAAAGAGATACAACAATATAGTATAAAAAATACAATAAATCTGTATAAACATACAATATATGTGCTTATTATCCTGACACCCATAAATAATTGTCCCAATTTATAGTCTGTAGACATTTGACTGTAATTACCAGCAAACAGGGGTGGGGTAAACCGCAATAACAATCAATAAACATAACAACCCCTCAGTTATAAAGTCTTGGAAAAGTCTTCTTCTTCTTTTTTTTTTTTTTTTCGCAGTCTGTGTCTGGTTAACCCTAAAAACATCACTGCACATGTGCAGAACACTCATTAACAGATGTTGTTTTTGTGGTGCGTTCCTGTCAGCTGTTTGTTCAAAAACATGTCTGATCTGTCACTTTTTGCCTTTTAAAAAAGTCCTTAAAGCTACTAATAAATTAGCTGGATTAAGTGAAATGTGCTATGAGTGACGGGGATGAAATAAACCAATATCAGTACTTAAAAACAAAAATAAAAATGAAGTAACCTTAAGTAACCTCTTACTAGACAAATGAATATCTGAACTGTGGAATATTTGAGTCAAACCCTAAATAATCAATAACAATTTCAATGTGTTATCTGGTAAAATTCACAAATGCAGAACAATCAGTTTAACTCATCTTTGATTTTATACACTTTATCCTCTTCCAGCCAAAACTCCTATTACGAGCAGAGAGGTGGAGAAGAAGTCTAAAGCCAAACCTATCAAAAGCAGATATAAAAAACATCTGCCTTTAAATATATATATTATCTTAGCTGACATCATAATTAGTAGATTGCAACAACCTAAATTCAGACTCAGTATTCTAGTGACTTTTAAAAGATTTTGCCTTCAGCTGTGTTGAAATACGCCAAATCTTCTGCAAGCATTTTTATGAAATGTGATACTACATTAGTGTAACTTGTTTATTATCTTTCTATGTTATCATTTCTTTATTTATTCTTGGCCATTTCTGTTATAAAAATAAAATGAATCGATTTGACTAGGTAATCCAATGTTGGTTTATTTAAAAAAAAACAAAGTCTAATCAAAACCTTACTTTTGTTTGTAAGAGCCAAACTGAGAAAAGATACAGAAAGAAATATTATTCCTTTTGTTACATTAAATATTACAGAATCAGCTTTTTGTAGTTGTACGGTTAAATTGTAAAGCACTTGAGGTTTGATGTTTAGGTTTAGCCATGAAAACTACTTTTTTAAGTTTAGAAAATCATAGATTGGGTCAACAAATAACAGTTTATCTCTGACTCTACATGGCTAAACTTTGTAATGTGGTGATAAATGGTCCTTCTTTAATATGGGGTGTGGTACGTAACTGTTAATCAGAAATAGGTCATAAGTCAAAAATAAATAAAACTGTCTATAAAATATGCAAAGTATATTATTTGTTGTCATAAAACATATTTTGCTTTAACTGACTGGTATTGAGGTGGTGTTTTTATGCTGGATCTTTTTATTTTATTTTATTGTTTTAGTTCTCAGGGCTTCATGGCTCTTTTGAAGATCCCAAAAATTTCGAAAGGTGTCAAAAGAAGAGGAAGTTCCTGTCTGTGTCCCATTTTCTGAAACATCTCTTCTTTGTCTCTGCTGATAAGTGATGGAGCCACCGCTGTCATCTCTGAGGACAACCTGTCATTGTGGTCCTCGTTTTCCCAAGGATTACTGTCACTGGCTTCTTCCTTTCAGCCAATCACAACGTAACTCTCGCTGCCCTTGATCACAGTCACTGGCAGGTCAATCTGAAGGTAATTGCTACTCATTTTCTAATCCTTATCCTCATATTTGGGGAAAGAAAAAAAGCCCAGAAGATCCTCTCACTTCTACTCAGTTCTGTTTTATGTCTGTTCCTTTTCCCATGCCGGTTAGCTGCACAACAGCTCCATTCTTCCCCTTGTCCCACTCCCAGTTTGGTGCTCAGATAGGCCATAAGGTGCTTTAGTGACGCACAGAGGCGTGAATGATTTCAAAGAGAAGCAATGACACCTCTGAGACTTACAGCATGAATGTGTTTAATCACAGCTTAATGTGACAATTTCAAAGTTGAAACAAAGGTAAATGGTATTCTCTTATGTAAGTCTTGATGGGATAAAAAAGGGAGTAGTCATGGGAATTCATCTATCATCAGAGCTGTGTTTCACAAAGCTTCTGTTTCTGTGGCAATAATTGCATAACACTTGGAAAATAAAGATTTCAAACAATCCTTTAAAATATGAGAGGCAACAAAAGGCTGTAAAAGTAAGTGGCATGAATAAAAAACATCTGGAGAAGCATTTTGCAACTAATTCAGTTGATTGGCAACAGGTCTGTAAGAGGACTGGGTATAAAAAGAGCATTTTAGAAAGACCGAATCTCTCAGAAAAAGTAAAGACTGACAGAAGTTCACCAGTCTGCAAAAACTGTGTCTAAAAATATTCTAGAAAACCGCAACAACTGGACTTCTATTCTGTAGTTGAAGATCTCAGTTCAAAACTGGAGAGTTTGGAGCGCCAAGGTTTAAACTCCATGAGATGCTATGTTGTGAAAGAGTGCAGATTAATCTCACTCCCCTCCCACTGGAGAGCCGTTAGGGTCCTTGTCTGCCTGGCTCACATGCATGAAGGTGTGAATTAGAGGGACACGTGACCGATCTTCTGGAAACTTTAGAGATTTTCCAATGTTGATTGGGAAAAAGTTACACGTTTACCTGGTGATGCTGAGCCTGTTGAATCTGCAGTTTCCATACCGGGTCACTAGCTGGCGCCGTCACACTCATCTGAGAAAGATGAATGATCAGTAACAGGTGATTCATAGATAACAGGATATCTGGAGAATAGTCAAAGCTGAACTAAGATGCAATGTTTTGACCTTTTGCTCCTTTACGTATCTGCACAAATATTTTAACTGGTTTTCTTGTGTAAAAATATCCCCATTAAGTTTTAGAAACTCAACCAAAATCTTCACCCATGTTCCAAAATATATATATATTGTCACGTCTCGGGAACCCAGATTGGTACGAGAACCAGGAACGACAGAAATCAGTTTTCGAAAAAGTCAAAACAGTGTTTATTATTTACAGTGGAGAAAGGTGCAAAGCTATGTACAGTGGTCATCCGCTGGAATCCTGAAGAAGAGGAAAGAGTTTTACTGATGGTTCTTGGAGGAGATTGCTTGTTCTGGTGTTACTCAAATTGTTTGCATTTTTCTCTTACGGGTTCTTGAATCCTTGGTGGAGAAGATGGGTGAGATCCAAAAGCCTTCCGAGGAGATGAGGTGCATGAAGACAGGCAAGTGGTTGGAGGGCAGCAGACCAGACTTCCAGAGGATTGTCGAGGGGAGTACTCAGAAAACAGGCCAGGCTCATCTGAAGGCACAAAGCACACAGGTAAGTAATTTCTTCCTCAAACACAAATACTGGCTGAAGACAGAACTACCATTGAGGTTCAATGCTCCAGCGGCGAGTCCATCATGACTGCTGGCTTTTATGCTGAGGAGCCCTCAGCAGGTTGACGAGGCGCAGCTGCCGTTGATTGGCAGCCATCTTGGGTGAGACCTGCAGTCATGAAAACCCTTACATATATCTCCTCAGCCAGTGCTTATCTCTTCCTGCTGAACCTTTTTGTAGAAGCTGAGAAGCTTTTTTCCAATCGGCTCCACCAGCAGGTTCTTGTGTGGCTGCAGTGACTTTCGATGACCATGTTCTGGCCCAACACTCACGCAGCTGGATTCGTGATGGAAGTTTTGAACAGCGTCCATTCTGACATCATGTCCCCTGCCTCCCTCTAAAACATTAGAAAGGTTTGCTCAGAGCTGAAGTCAGAAGTGTAAGTAGGAGAGAATAACACACTTGGATCGGCTGTCTCCCACATGTCTGATCAAACTTCCCCTCGGACGTTGATCAGTTGGCAATTTTTCTGACTAGATTATGTGAAACATCAGCTCTTGGCATGTAATAGTCCAATTTCAAACTAGAGGCAGCACATGTAGTTCCACAGTCCAGTTAGAGAGTTGGGAAGCTGTTTCATATGAACCACTGCTGAATCACTTTATGCTGTGTCTGCGTGCTTTTTTTTTAATGCAGCGGTAACTCAGGATGTAGAAAACTGAACGTTTTAGGTCTTTCACTGTTCTCAAACAGGATTTCTATTGTTCAACAAACTTTAATCCTCCCATGGCCTTCGGGGCAAACTGACCTGAAGTTAGAGACAAAGAGAGGCAGAGAAGCTTTTGTCTCTTTTTTGAGGGCTTCTGGGGGGGTTAAATGTGCAAAATGTTTCAGGAAATTTGCAAAGCGCCATGTCATCATTTCATATTGGTCAGATGGTAAACAAAGAACTGACTGGACACAAAGGTGAAGAATTGTCTTATTTTTCCTGCTCCTGTGTGTTGACACAGAACATTATTTGTTGTATAATGTATATCCAAACTTGTCTTCTAGCCACCATGTTATGACCTCTTTAGCGTAAATAATAAAAAACAGTCCTATTACTGAGTTAAAGTTGGCTCAGGGTTTATGATTGTTATGCTCAGGGGTTCTCAGCTGGGTTAAATATCCTGAAAACACATGGAAGAAACTAAATGACAACAGTGCTTTAACTATAGAGGGGATTTATTTACATTTCTTACAAATCATGGGATGGGTTATGATGGAGCAATTCCAGTTAAACTTTATAGCAAAAAGGTGGTTGAATTAATGGTTCATTTAAAGTGACGTTCAGACACCAAGTACGAATTAAAATGACCTTTGATAAAATAATAAATGGGATAAGAGGGATAGCAGAGCTAACTAGGAGTTAGAAATTAAAGGAACTACTGTCATAATAATGTGTGTGATTGTTACCAAGCTGGAATAATTATGAAATTATGACACAATACCACTGTAACCGCACATCGAGACAGATCTGACTGTGAGGAAGAAAGCTGGTCTCACTATTTAGCGCAGTCGGTGGTCCTCTAAGCCAGTGAGTGCTGAAGGTTGTCGTTCCCGTCCACAGGTGGGGAAACTCCTGCAGATGAGTGAAAAAGTTTTTATCGTCTCTTTCTCTGCTTCAGTATAAGCCAGGGGTGTCCAACCCTGGTCCTGGAGGGCCACCATCCTGCACGTTTTACTGGTTTCTCTGCTCCAACACACCTGATTTAAATTAGTGTGTCATTAACAGGCTTCTGCAGAACAAAAAGAGGTAATTTTACCACTGAATCAGGCGTGTTGGAGCAGGGAAACAAGTAAAACATGCAGGATAGTGGCCCTCCAGGACCAGAGTTGGAGACCCCTCGTATAAGCAGATAGGTGTTTATCCATCTCTCAGTTTAGGAGATAATGAAGCAAAATAATTCAAACAATCCTCTGGTGTCACATAAACCAGGGCACACAACACTGAGTCACTTTGGAGGACAAGTAGAAAAGTCTTTCATCTTCTTTGAGAAGCAAATATAACCAATGAAGTTTGGCGAATGTGATCATGATCGTTACATTCTGCTACACCTGCCTTGCCCTTCATTTTACCTGCAAAGGTCAAAGTTTGTGCTGTTCACTAATTATATATAGATGAGCAAAACAATAAGAGGCTTCAAGTAAATGTATTCATATGATGTGGATGACCCCACTTATAAAACAGTATTTAGGTCCAATAATCTACTGCTGCTGTTCTCTGGAAGCCCCCTCCAAAATGAGATCAACATCCCAGCGTTTGATCTCAGTGCAAGTTTACCCTGAGAATACTATATGTGGAGGAAAAACAAGCTCAACATAATTATGGGGAGAAGTAATTTCTCCTGGCTTCCTGTTTAGGAGAACATTCGGCAAATAGGCTGATGGCACAGTATCGGCATCGTTAACAATGTTTCCTCTGACCCTGTCACTCACTGCCTCTTTGATCTGCGGAGGAAAAGTCACACAGATTTCCAACACAGTGAGAATTAAAGAATGTGACGACTGAAGGCAGAGTGGAGTAGTAAAATATGTGAAAGAGGGGAAGCAAAGAGCTACCTAAAACCATCTTATGTTGATGAATGAGGAAGTTATAACTGTTTTGGGTAAAAATAACTTTATACACAATCTATGCAGGTCATCAAATTCTGCAGAAGCCTGTTAATCACTCTGTCATTCTAATCAGGTGTGTCAAAGAAGAGAAACATCTAAGACATGCAGGATAGTGGCCCTCGAGGATCAGGACTGGACACCACTGATCTATATGACATCTCACACAATCTGCAAGCCCATGGCGTATGTGTTGTGAACGACTCTCAGCTACTGCCACACCAAATTTTACCTCAGTGGCTGTAAAATTCACTGAGCTGTAGCCACTTTTGAGTAGACTAAGGTTGATCAGCTGTGGCAGCCATTTTGGATCAGATTGACTCCAAAAGTTAATTAGTTATAGACGTACATCCAATGATCACTTTCTAAAAGTGTCCTTAAAATCCACTCAGGGGTTTATGAGATATTCTGCTAACAGATAAGACAAACAAACAAACAGACACAGGTAATTACACGATCCCTTACGTTTCAGGGCGATGAGTGGTAATTATTCTCAAAATTGTCATGTTTGCAGCTAAAACTGAGTATATTCAGGGCCAGAAAGTAAGAAAAAACAAGACTAATTCTTTAAACGTCCTCTGGTGTCTAGATCTGAGTTCTGATTTGGTGACTTAAACAGGCTTTAATATATATATATATATATATATATATATATATATATATATATATATATATATTGATGCTGCACATTTCTCAGTTTGATGTGGTTTACAGCTTCTTTCTTTTATAATTTTATACAACATATTCTATAACCTTTTCAACTGTCTTTCAAACCCTCTTTCAGCAGTTTATGCCGAGTCGATGCATGAAGCCGTTATCAATATGTTCAAAAATTCAAAGCAGTGATCTGCAGCTGCTGAACTTCATGGAAAAATTATCAAATATGTAAAAACTCGAAGCACTTGGAGACACAAACCTCCCATTAAAAGCCTGTAAAATCCGAACTGTGACCCAGAGCAACATTAAAATTTAATCGCTTGTTTTTTGTGACAACCCCAACATTTCCTGAAAATGTCATCAAAATCAGTTTTTTAGTTTTTAAGTACTGATAGTTAAAAAAGTGACGTTTTTAAGTAATCTTGCAGACAGGCTGACAAATAAACCGACCGGTCAACACTACTGAAGACATGACCTCCTTGGCGGAGGTAATTAGGCGAGAAATAAATGGAAAAAAAGCATCTCTGTGTGTTTATATTTAATCTAAAATGGATATGTTTGCTTATAACATTTCCATAGAACTTGTGGTGTCCCACTGCTCCCTGGAGCGAGTTAGGTTCACTGATCCAACGCTGCAGCGGCACGCAACTGTGATTTTAATGCAAACACAATTAGAAAAGTGGGATCCTCTCCTGTCATTAGTGGTGAGGGCCTGAAATGGAGCTGATGTTGCAGCGCTTCAGACTGAGAGGCAGAGGTGTCTGTTCTGGGAGAAGTTCGGATCTGCTATGAGCTCAGGAAGCAAATTAATCGTGTAATCCATAAAAATGAGCACGAAAAATCAGAGAGGAATGCAACTGGTGGAATTAAACGAGGCCCCGGCACAAAACCTCAGCATCCAGGCCCTGACCATCTGATAGATTTGTTCAGTTTGTCTTATATCAAGTTTTAATAAAGTGCCAAACTGAGGTATTTATGGGCAGATAATTTAAAATTTTTATGCTCCAGCAACAAGAAACCTCAATGAAATTAATCAAGAACTAATTCTCGGCTGTAGGATCAGGACAAGTACAGACATCACCCAGTTCCTTACATAATGTCATGTAAATGCACATTTTATTGAGTGGGAGTTCTTTTATTTCCTCTTTACATTAATAGAGTACTAAAAATGGTTTATTTTAGAGACATCTTTCCTTAAACATCCACTTTAAATTCTTAAACACAAAATTGTTGCTGTCACTGTGCAAATGTAAAGCAACAATTCATTTTAATTTCTTAAATTCCTGTTGGCAGCAGACTTTCTCAGGAGAATAAATGTTAAATACGACAATCCTGACCACCATTCTAGTAATATAAAAGAAACAGTGCTGAGTTATTTTGAGTCCAAACTTGTTTAATTAACTGCAAAATACTTCAGTCTGGAGAAAAATGCTCTGTTGCTCAGCCAAGAACGTGATGCTATTCTTACATAGACAAAACCTTAAAGGATAAAAAGGAGAATTATAGTAATCACATCCTATTAAAATAAAGACTATATCTACCTGGGTCAGTTTTTTAGTCCACTTCACTTTTCCCACTATCAGTACAATTAAATATTTGTTATTTTTTACTTGAAGGACGAGATTCAAAGCCCGACTGCTTCTTCAGCAGTTGTTGTTGTGATTATTTCCAGCTTCTGCTATTTATTGGAAGCATAACCTGGATCTCTTCCTGTGGGTTAAAGTAAACTGTCAAATATTTGCACAAGAAAAAGGATATTCCTGCTGTCTTAGTTTGCCACTGCAAGTGAATCCTTAAAGTTTGGTGAAATCAGAGACGTGAAAACAACCTGTCCAGTCCAATTTTAAAGATTTCGACACAGGTTTTAGTTTGGAGCTCGGCTTTTATCAGCATCTGTGGAGTTTGAGTTGTTCCAGACAAAAGTGTAACTGTTTACAGGGCATCTTGTAATTCAAACCACACCAAAAAAAGGGCAGCGTGCCAGATCTTATTTTGCATTAAGTCTTTTGAGGCAGACAAGGCAGTCACCCAGTCATTTTTAGTTTGCCAAGTTTAGATTCTTGAATAAAGTCTTGAGCGATGTTCCTACTGTCTAAATTCTGCACATAAGACCATACATGTGGTGATCTTTTACTTTGTTAGGCGATATAAAAATGGGGATTCCCAGCATCCTTCCTCTAAGATAAGACCCGTCTCAGGGATTGCCTGTGACTGTCATAGTCTGGTATTTTCAGTTTGTTGTTTTTGATTATTGTCTTGTTTCAGTTTAGTTTTCCTGCTCATGCCCTGTCACTCTCCACCTCCCCAGTACTTTTCCTGTTAGGTCTGCCACGCCCATCTCCACCTGTATGTCATTGTAATCACTCACCTGTGCCCACTTCCCATATTATCCCCTGTGCATATAACCTGGTCATTTTCTCCACCACCCCGCTGGATCGTTGTTGTTGTTGTTGCCTGTTAGATGTTTATTCCTGTCGCTCTTAGTATTGCCTTGCCTTGTTTCATCTTACCTTGTCCCACCTCTGTTAATACCTGGATTTTTTGTTAGAAGTTTGTTTTGCTGCCACGTCAGCTTTGTTTTCTAGTTTTGTTGTTTTATTAAATCAGTTTTTGTTTTTTTGAAAAATGAGTCTGCGTCTTGGGTTCGCCACGCTCAGGCCTCGCCGTGACAGTGACACATTCTATGAGCACTTTTCACTCAGGAAAAATCAAATTTATCAAAAGGCAGACATTCTTTGCATTCCTCTCCCTTTCAGTAAACACCAGCCGGGTGTTTAATAATAAATAAAAAATAATAATATTAATACATGATACAACCTGGTGACTTATGTAAACGGTTATTACTGGTCAGCAGCAGGTCTGTATTATGTATTACTAACAAAAAACATCCAAAACTCACTAATTTTTAAACTTCAGTTCAACTGTGACCTCGTCAGAACCTGTTTTTGACGTTGACTGATTCCTAAAGTGGGGGTGCAAACTTACGCAGTGTCTGTTGACTCAAATTTTACATTCCTTACAGGGTACCTAGTAATTATTTTTAAATACAATTACTACCTTCTTCTTTGAGTTGGTTCAGTCCAGTTCAGCTGAACTTTGGCAGCTGTTAGCTCTCTACTCAGCAAAGGTGCTGTTTTTAATTTAATTTAATTTGTTTTTATTTAAAACTATGCTGCATCGTTTTCTATCTATGGATCAAACCGAGCAGAAAAACATTTATTTAGGAGCCCAAACGTTTACAGAAAAGTGTAAATATACTGTAAAATCATTTAAAATAAATTAAATAATCAACATAATCATGTAATAAAGGACCTGTGTTGATTTGTTCAAACTAAACTGAACCAAAAGTGTGAAATTACATTGTTTATTATGCTTTAAGGCATGATTTTAATGTAAAGTTAATGATAAAATTGGTGCTTTTTCAAACTATATGTGACTGAAGGTAAAGTTTATTTTGAAATAACATGAAACACACGCCCTGATCTTAACATTTGTGTCATTTTCATGGTTTCTTTTCATATTTGATGGTCAACGTTTTGTTGTTTTGTTTTTGCCTTAATGTTCGGATCTTCAAGCTTCATCTTCTGTTATCCTCAGTTGCTCCTTTTGAGCTCTCAGACTTTTGTTCTGCTCTCCCCGCATACCTCATCCTCAACCTCAACATTTCCACACCTGAATTCTTTCGGTCACACCTCACTGACAGACAGCTACTTTAGATAAAGTACCTGCTGTTCGTTTCTTCATGTTTATCTGGCTCACATTGCAGATTTGTATTTACAGCTTTCCTTCGCTTCAGGTTAATGATTTTATCTGCAAAACACTATCTCCCTCTAAAAAAATCTTATATATTTATTTAATTACGCTTCATTATGAGTAAATTTCTGATCTATAGTTAGGAAAATAAAAGCTTTAAATTAGTTTTTGAGATTTATGAAACTAAGATATGAAATTAAAAACATCTCAGTGCAATGAATCCACTTTCAGCTGCCTCTGCGTCACTAAAAAAACAAAACTATTTTAGTTTTGTTGTTTGCTGTAAAATGTAGATGATAAATTCATGGAGAAACAGGAACAATGACAGATTAGGTAAACTTAAAGTGTTTCCAAAGATTGGGCCTGATGTAAGGAACACAGATTTATGGGAAATTTGTCCAAAAAGGCAAAGTGTGGATATGAATGAATTTCTTTCTTTTTATATTTTGATAAAGAAATTGTTAAATGAAATTAAAGGCGTAGCTTTGCTTGAAGGAATGCGTCTCGCCCGCTGCCTTTCATGCGAGATGTTCAGAATGAGATCATCTTATGCGAAATAACAGAGTTGCTTAAGGTAATTTTGATCCAGTTAAAACACGTTTCAGGTTTACAGAAACAAATTGTTTTTTTTTAAATCTGGTTAAAGTTACCCTTTAAAAACAAAAAAACAAAGAAAACAGTACACACATTTTCTTGTCATTTAGATTGTGTCAACATTTGCAGTTTTCGTGGGCGTGATACATTTAACTGATTACTGCAAATAATGAAAGATAACAAACAAAGATTCCTCTTGACTTGTAGCTCCACCAAAAATAACTTCCTGCCCTCCAAAGAAGGCCAGACAAAAGCAGCGGGGAGCCTGGCAGAAACCCATTAAACCTGCACCTTTTGTTGCTCATTCGGGATCAAAGCGGGGGATTTTACTCCCATTGTGCCATAATTCCACTTGATATCCACACAAACATGACCCTTCTGACTCCCACAGGGCAGAAGCTATGCTGTCAACCCCGCCGCAGACATTTCCATTCAGTAATCTGCAGCTTTTGGGTCGGGGCCAGAGCGCCGTGAGGAGCGATTATTTTACAGCTTTTTCTAAAGCAGAGAGAATGTGACAAAGGGTGGACACCGACAGGGCAAGTGTGGATGATGTTGTTTGTCAGGACAAATGTGGAAGTGGTAGATCTAAATCATGACATAAAATGTGTTTTTATGAACTAAAACTACACCTGATTGGTTTGAAACAGAGAGAAACGGTTTGGCTGCACATGACGGTTTGGGGTGAAGTGTTTAATTTAGACTTGCCAAGTGGTCAGAATCACAACTCAAATAGAAAGATAATGTTGCTATTTAACTGGAGTTACAAATAAAGTATTTGCTAACAATATTTCTGAAAATGTTTACAGTAAAACACTGAGGCACTAACACTTTTAATGTTGCAGAAGCGATTAAAATTGATTTTTGAGGGATGTTTATCCTTGAATAGAACCTTTACACTGAGCAAACACTTATGGCAGCATAAAATATAAACAAAAAAAGTCAGTTTTGACACGTGACATTTCTTTAGAATATGCTGCAACAATTAAAAAAAGGAAAAACAGCAACTAAAGTATGAAGTATGATAAAAGTATGTATTTGAAGGTGGATATAAAAAACTTGTAACATCATGTGATAAGAAAACCATAGAGCCCATCACATCTGTGTTTGTTTCTCGTGTTCCTCTGATGCTTGTTTCCTGGTAAAAGTGGGAAATATTCCTCTAAAGTTTATTTACATGGTTGCCTCATGCTCGGGAATAAGCTGTACAAACCATCAGGGCGTTCCTGGCTGTCCACCCTCCTGTTTATCACTTTCCCGGGGACTCCCGTGTGGGGCGTGACCTCCCACCTGGGTAACTCGCCTCCTTGTCCCCCCCGTCCACCAACAACAGATTGCCCTTTTGATGCAGCTCGTCTCGCTCCCTGAGTCAGACGTCTGACTATGCACCAAACGTGCCTCCACGTGTCTCCTGACGGCCCCCATCCTGAAGCTCAAGGTCCCGGCCTCCTGTTTTCAGGGCTTCACAAGATTTAACAACAAGTGGAGGTTTGATGTGAGGTTCAGTGTGTCGGTGACTCACAGTCTGGGCTCAAACCTTTGGAACTCACTCTCTAATGCGGCGGTCTCTGATCATCTAGTTGTACTAAAACTATGTTGAATACAAATATTTGTACACAATACACAACAAATTGACACCTGTCAGGATGGAATAAACAGTTATCAGTTAACATTATCGACCGCCTGATGTTTCACTACTTCAGTCAGTAACTTTCTTGTGATTTTTATGATTTTTAACTTGGATATGAGTCAATAAAATGTTCGTACACAAAATAACCATGGCAGAAAGCATACATGTGAGTGACACAGCTTATCACACACAGATTTATCATCCAATCCAAGCACTGATAAAACTGTAAAAAAAATGCTTAATTGTAAAGTTTTACGAGCTCGAGCTCAAACTTGTGTTTTACGATTCCTGACACAGGCCTTTGCTGTGTACATGTCAACGTCTTCACCCCTCCCCACCCTGGGTTTGGGTCCTGTTTCCTGATCCGGGGAGACAGATCCCTGCCTTGCCACACAGTCAGCCAGAGATCCTCTGTGTCCTCCGGTTGCTAGGCAACCCCATCAACAGAGCTGCCTGTCCAAGCCCTGGTTGCTGTCAAATGTGAAGAAGGAGGAGGAATTAAAAAGAAATATTTTACTAATCATTTCCTGGAAATGCTTTGACTGATGTGAATTGTTGCCAAAATAAGCATCTGTTTACTGGGATGCAGAGTTTTCAGAGATGTTCCAGTCAGTGCTCTCTTCTCTTTCTCTCTTTCTCTCTCTGCTGATGAAGTGTGTGAGAGATGAAGCACAGAACCCATGAACAAGTCCGGAAGGAGGTTTTGCAGAAAAACCTTTTCACAAAAGTTCACATGGAGACAAAACAACAAAACCAAAAAAAAAAAAAAAACAAGATGAGAGAGATAAACCTGAACTTGAGATGTGATTTATTGTTAGCTTAACATATTTGTATTATTGAACCACACTGAGCTTGATGTGTTACACCCACACACTGTATGTGCTGCAAGATTTATTCTGTGCACCTTTATAATGACTTTACTTACTGTTAAATATTATGTTATGTTTTGGCAGCTTGTGTTTTTATTAACCTAACTGACGACAAAAACATGTATTTTTCCTAAAGTGTCTTCCGAGCCTAAATTACCAGACATCCTCCAGGATTTTGGGAGATGCAAGAAAGCCGTATAATTGAAAATAAATGAAGTAAAAAACAGGGCTGAACTGAAAGGAAACCTAACAGAGGCAAGACAATCCACCGATGAAACACAGGTGAACCAGACACAGGTGTGACCTAAAGACTGGAGCACACAGAGGAAAACTAATGACAAAAAAAGCATGAAAATAAATGCACTAAACTCCAGAATGATAAAAAGTTAACACCAAAACCAAGTATATGACAAAAACTCTATGATTAATGACACAGAAGAACAAAATTAATCCCAACAGAAATGTTGAGAAAAAATTTTCTACATTTGTTGCAAAGTCCAAATTAAAATCTGTTTTAACTGCTAACCACATTCAGGAAGACTCTGGACTTGTTTGCTGTCTTCTGCGAAGACTTTACAGTAAAATAAAACCATGCAGACTTTTGAATGATACTGTTTATAACAACAAAAAACCTTCAGGTTACATTGAATTTATATCAGTTTACCTGCAATCTGAAATGTTTTTACGATCATTTAGTTCCGACATAAAATAATCATGTGAATTTGTTGAGTTATTTCAACAATATCTTTGTTTTTAAATTTGTTTATGATTTGTACAGAAGTCCAAGTCGTTTCAGGATGTACAGGCAGTTTGTAAAACCAAATGAGTTCACCGAGTTTCGTTGTATAACTGTATGTGAGGCCTTAAATGAGTCGGTTTTCTTTAAGCCTGGTTGTTCTCCAGCACAACAGTTTTGTTTAATTTTCAACATTTCTGCAGAGACACACATGGGATAAAGAATAGCTGCAAGCAACGTGTGTCAAAATCTTTAAAACTAAATTGACAGAAACAAGATTTTCTCTTTTGTGCATCAAAAACAACAACTTTTAGAATAGCACTCCGCATTGAGCTAATTTTTTTATGCTAAAGCTGGGGGATACAATGTCAAACAAAGTGGGAAGGCTTTAGATAAGCAGCTGAATGAATGTCTGCGTGACAGAAATACTAACATCTGCTTTGTCAGACAGATTGGGTAAATAAAGGATTTGTCCCTCTGAGACTGAACTCACTGAGGGGTTCTCAGCGTCAGGAACGGGCCTCACATGAGCCTTTTGTGCAGACATTAAACTGCAGAGCATGCACAAATAACTTCTAATGTTCTGTTGGATTTTTAATCCCACCTGTGATCATGAAATAACATGACAGCCTGCAGGTTCTGCAGGTTCCCTCCAGCAAGCAAACGTCTTTATGATAAATGTGAATATGTGAACATATACATTTCAACATCAAAACAGCTCAAAAACAAAACTTTATAAGAAAATTACAACATGACTTTACACTTTACACGTCTGAATTGGCATTATTTTGATATCTTTTATGGTTTTTACCAAACTGACGTTTTGTTTTTTTGATTTTTGGACTGACTAATAATATTGCACACTAACTTTTAATTTGTCTGCAAGCTTCCACAATTTAACTGAAATTATACATCAAAACAAAGTCATTTTTGTCTTCTTTCACCCAACGTGTCTCTCTCTGCTATAAAACTTATGGTTTTCTCTCCAATACCCTTTCGGGTGCAGAGAACACACACCCTCAGCTATAATTTAGCTCAAAACACTCTTTCCAAAACTGGAAGTTCACGTACTCGACCATCAGTCTTCTGTAGCTCACGGTTCAAGAATTTTAAAGATCCGACCTGTAGTTTTCACAGGACTGTTCGTAGGAGGCTTACTTTTCTGTCTGTTTCTGCCTGCCTGTCTGCTGTCAGGGAGCAAGACACACAGGTGTGTGGTTACCATGGTGACCAAAGTGAGCCACTCCCAGCACCTTGAACATCTCTTTTAATCTTTCTCATACAGTTCATACATGAAAATGTAGGCATTTCCTTCTTATCTTAGATTATTACAAAGTTGATACCAGACTTTTAGGTAGCAGCTACGTCTAGTTTTCAACTGTTGTGGCTATATATAAGTGTTATTATTGCAACATTTAAAAACTTTGTTGATAAAGTAAATGCACTCTAAACAGCATAACATGTATCCTTACAAAAAATAAGTAAATACAACTGTAAATTCTGCTGCAGCAAGACTCCTAAACTGCACTGGAGTTGTTTTAAGATGGCCGTAATTCTGGTTTTGTCCTTATTTGAATTAGCAATTAACTCTTAAAGCAGCAGAATTAACCTCTGTTTCTCCGAACCGAGTCTGTTCAAAAAGCTGTGTACCACAGGTAAGATGCTAATTGTTCATAACCTCTCTACAGAACCACACTATAAACCCGAATCCCTTTAATGTCTTATAATAAGTATTTCAGGATTCACTAAACCTTCAGTTGTTCACTCATGCAGTAAATAGTTCCTGAAAGAATTTATCTCACTGCAAACACTTTAACCTAGTAGCCGCGTCCCGCATCGAGATCATAAATAGGTCAAACAGAAGGCAGATGAATATGTTTGCTAGAAATAATGAGAAGATGTCCTTCAGCGTGTTGCTTGAGTCTCTGAGACTCCTAATAAAACCTTAGTCATCTGAGCAGAAATAAGTGCCTGTGACTGGGCTCAGTGTACACAGAGGCTTGGAGAGATAAACCTGACAAATGGAGCATGGTGCATATCCTTCAGCAAAGTCATTACACCTGATGTAAACCATCCCTGGATGCCACAATGAGCAGCTTCTGCTTCCTCTGAGCTGTGAAACGTCCGTACCTACAGGCACTGAGGAGCTTTTTTTACTTTTTATTTGCCTTTGCGTGTCACTGCCTACTTCTGATCCACACCCATTATCTGAAACTGCTCGCAATTGACAAACACTCATCTAGTTGTGTGTGTTGCTTTAATTTGGCTGAGCAAGTCTAAACTGATTCCCTTTTTGTCCGTGCGCATTGTGGCATCTTTCTTTTTATGTTTTATTATTACTACTGTACACCTGGAAATGAGCTTCTGGAAGACAGCACCACTTAAAGTCTAATCAAACTGCAAAACAAACAAAAAAACAAGCGTTAATGTGTCACTTTAAACCAAACCGTGCTACTTCTGAGCATGACAGGTTTTTATGTAATATTTATCAAAACAAGCTAGAGCAGGGGTGTCAAACTCCATTCCTGAGCTGTTCTCCTGCACATTTTAGATGTGTTCTTGTTTTAAAACACCTGCTTTAAATGGATGACTTGTTGCCATGCTCCTGGAGAACTTGATGATTTGGTGAGGAGGTGATTAAACCATTTGAATCAGGTGTGTTGGAGCAGAAAAACCTAAAACTCCCAGGACAGCGGGCCTCGAGGCCTGGAGTTTGACACCCTTGAGCTAGAGAAACTGCATTTTCTGCAATAACGCAGCGAACTGAGCGCTGAATAACTTTGCTAATATTTGCTGAAATGAAGTTGTTTAAGCTGGAAGGAGCAAAACAGTAGCTTAAAAACCAAAAGAAGTAAAATAATTAAAAAAAACTCTCTTGGAGGTAAAAGTAACAACACACTAGCCAAAATCTAAAAGTAGAAAAAGGCGAGCTAAAAGCTAAAATTTGCAAAACATTAGCTAAAAGCAGCAAAATGTTAGCTAAAAGCTAATTAAAAACTAAAAGTAGCAGAAGAGTAGGTAAAGGAATCAAAAATAAAAAGGCTAGCTAAAGGTTCAAACTAGCAAAAAACAGCTAAAAGCAGTAAAATATTAGCTAGAAGCCAATATTAGCAAAAGTATAGACAAAAGCTAAAAGTAGCAGAATGTCAGATAAAAGCAGCAAATGGCTAATAGCTAAAAGCTAACAGATTGGTAACTAAAAACTAAAAGTAGCATAAGAAGACAAAAACAGAGCCTAAAGTCACAAAACCCAAAAGTCAGAGCACCCGTCTCCTGAATCAGCTGAACATTTTGACACATGGATGGCCTAAATAACACAAAGCATGCAGAAGTATTTAGACTGCAGAAAAACAGGAAAGATGCTGAGTCAGCATCCACCCTAAAAAAGGCGAACTCATATAATTGTGTGAATCAGTTCACACAATTATGTAAAAACGTTTTTTCTTGAGCTCAGTTGATGCATAACAAAGATTATTGCAGTTCCTCTTGTTGAGTTGAGTGATTTCTGTCCGGCTCTTACGCAGATAAACACAGCGCACGGAAGAAAGCTCCCGCAGTATTTATGCACCCTGCAAAGGTATGCCAGGAATGTCGACGTGACAGGTGACCTTCTCTGGATCTCCAAATAAAGCAGGCAGAAAGTTGTTTATTGCCGCTTTTGCTAAAATAAACACAGTTTGTGTTTGTTTCTTTGAGTTATGACTGCGAGGCCATGAAGGTCCTCCACTGTTTGAAATTCTTCCACAATTACGTCTATGTTCACAAAAATATCATAATTTTAAACGGCTGAACAAGAACAATCTCACGGCTGGTTTGTCTGCCTGTGAGAGGAGGAGGATGGTGGCAACAACATACCTGAATCCAGATTTTACATTTTGTGTTTAAAGGTCTTGGGGGCTTGACTAAAGTTGTCATGTTGGGAAAAAAAACACCTGCAGGCATTTTAATTGAACTGTGGAGTTACAAAAATCTGCACAGGCAAATTATTCCTGAAGTTCATTCACATTTTAATTATAAACCCCCTCCTGAAAAGATCTGAGAACAAATCTGAAGCAGCTGATCTGCAGAAATGTCCTTTAAAAACAAACATCTGACTCTAATTTTGACATCGTTTAACCATATTTAGGTTCAGTAACAAGATCCTACATTTCAAATAAAATAAATGAAAAGACATTTTTAGATTTAGTTAATTTGTATGTACAAACCTAGTTAGAAACTATAACCAAATAATTTACAGAAATTCTTCTTTTGAATGAAAACCAGTGATGAAGAAACTGGATTTTTAAACCTTATTTGCATGAATCACTTTAAGGCAGATGTGTTTTTCAGTACAAGTGTAAAATTATCAAATGATATGGATGATGGGTTATTTATTCTTATTTAGGAAACTTTATAAAAAGAAAATATTGGTATTTTAGGAATTTCATGAATCATATTTAGGGTTAATGATACTATTTGCTGTTGATTTTGCAGTTGATTTGTAGAATAATGTTCAAATAGGAATAGATATAGGTAATTTGTGGTTTTATAATTAAGAGGCATGTTATTTAAGTTTTTTACTCAAATGGTGGAGTTTTTGTTGTCACAGTTTTGTATTTATGGATTGATTATTGATATTTGTACATTTAAATGAGGGAATGCGTTCAGAACGGGAGAGTTCATAACATCACTGTGACATTTTATTGTAATCTCACGGGACGACTGAACTCATGTTTGTTCCACTTGGTGATGCAGATTATTGGCAGCAGCAAGAAAAGACATGAAGACTTCCTACTGCAAGTGGCAGAAGAAAGAAGGCTTGTTATAATCTGCTCAACAGAATTTCCAGGAGTTATTTTCTTTATTTGTCCTTCCACAGATGCCTCACTTATTACTATGATGTTTGCCTCAAAAAAAAATTAGGCTAAATCAGCTGAAAGGTTTATATTCCCGAAGTGCATGTGTAACTCCAGCCTTGTATCTTCTTTTGAACAGTAAACAGATGTTTAACAGCTGCAGCACAGCTAAGGGTTGAATCAAACCTTTGTGTTAATTTGCCAAATTTGAGGAAAACGTTTCGCTGGAAGCCCTGCTGGAATTAACCAGGACCTGCAGTTACGCTCTCGGCAGCAATTATATCAGATGATTCAGAACGCCCAAATGTGTTTTTCCTCCAAGCCATTGAGCTCAGGAATGCAAATTACATTGTCCATGGAAGCCCGTGAAAAGAAGCTGGCACAGCGTGACCACCTAATAGGCTGAAGATGGAACTGAATCAAGACAACATTCCTTTAGACGCTTGTTAGATATTTAGAAATCACAGAGCAGCTGCAGCAACCTGTGTCTTTTCAGGACTCAGCTAATGATCCTGGCTTAGGCTCTGTAATGTCATGGATGAACACTCCAGTGAGGAGTTTATGTGGGAGCAGAAAGTGGGCTCTAATCAAAGAAATGCTGAGGTGGGGATTTGTGAGTCTGCACTAGAAACTGGATTTTGAGCTGAAGAATTCATCAGCAACAAATTGCGTAAGTCCCACATGACCCAAAAGGGGCAACTGGTCACTTCTTTGTTTGGGACTGTAAATCATTGTCTTCAGTCGTAGAGCAACGTTCATTAGGGATGCCTGAAAGGATTTCGCCTCTCCAAGCTTTCACTTTTCTAACAGGAAGGTTGTGCTGACAAATGAATGTAGGAGAGAGCAATTTGTGGAGCTTCAGCTCTGCGTCTCTTTGCTTTGTGTTGTTTAATTACCATGAAGCAGCAGAGGGGGCTTGTTAGTGTTTCAGAGTTTCTGTCTGTCTGGGAGCCATACGTACATCAATAATGCAGCTGTTTTCCAAAGGAAGTTGACTCAAGCAGAATCTGATACATATCTTCTCAATGCAACAATAGAATGAACAACTTTAAATAACCAATATGTTAAATTTACTGTTTGACCTGGGCTGAGGTGTCTCAAACAGTTCAGAATCACTAAATTCTTGCAAATAAATTGCAAATGCCACACCAGCTGCAATGTTTTATCACAAAATAACCATCTTATCCGTTTGTGAGGTTTACAATATAAGGTGTTTACAGTATTAAAAGGAAGAATCCATCCTGACATCTCACTGAGGACCAGAGCTTGAAAGCACCTGGGAGGTCAGCTGCTTTCCTGAGATGGGTCCAGTAACGTAGCAGAGTTGGAATATGGTTTGTGCTTGTCAAAATTGTTGCAAAATTTCAAGATACACTTTGCAGATTTTCACTAATTACCTTTTAGCAAAAAAAGCGTTGTGTAGTTTTGGGAAATAATCCCTAACAGTCATACAAACAGCAACAAAACAAACAAAGCATAACAGAACTGTCTGCACACATGATAATGCTTTGGAGAATTCTGGATTTTGTCTGGATTGTAGTTCACACCGGGTGATTTGTCTGCTGGACTTGTGCTTTTAGGTTGTCTCTAGAGGAAGTGGTGCAGTGGTTAGAGCTTTCGCCTCCCAGCAAGGAGGATGCAGGATCGCTTTCCGACCTGGGGCCTTTCTGGGTGGAGTTTACATGTTCTTCCTGTGCTGGAGTGGGTTTACTCCGGGTACTCCTGTTTCCTCCCAATGACCAAAAACATGCAGTTTAAGGCAGCTGCACTACAAGAGGATTTTATAACACATGCATGTTAGGTGAATTGGTAACTCAGAATTGTACCTAGACGTGAGTGAGAACATGAATGGTTGGGTGCCCCTTCTAAATACTTGAACACTAGGTGGGAAATGTTCCTTCTGCACAACTCAAGAACATTTAAGAACTATGGTTTAAGTGTAAAAACAGCTCACAGTACCTCTTTGAAGAGCAGAAATACCGTATTTCTTTCAGAATGTGCAGATACAGTTTTATTAGCCAGCATCTACCCTCTCTATTATTTCCAGGACTTTTTACTTCTTTGGCTCGAATGTTAATTTGAGGTGGCGATAACATTTAAATAAATATACCAACAATCAGCCTTAGCAGGTTAAAATAAATCAAGACTTCCAGCTCCTCTGAGTCTCAGGACTAAAATAAACGGTCGTATCTGATTCAGACTGGTGTGACTTCTCCTTAAGCATCAGAAAAAATGTCCCGTTCACACAAAAACACGAACACTGGAAGGTTTAACTTAAAAGAAACTGGAAGTTAAATAAAACATCCAAGTTACTAATGATAACAGTCTGAGTCGGAGTCAGTTGCAAATACAAATGGCTTCATTTTGTTCTGCATCATAACCTGATGCTGTTCAATTGGAGCCATTGTTTCGCTTGCCAATTGATCTTTTGTGTCAATAACTTTTTGTCCAAACACAATGAAAAACAGAGCCCAGGTTAAACAACCTTCTGCAGGACTAAATCCAAACGAACACAGGGGCACATGCACTTCTGTTTAACCTTAACCTATACGCTCAAATGGATCCGCTCACATATATTTCCAGCACATATAGTCACAAGTTCAGCTGTTATCAGAAACTCGCTGACATGATGAAAGTGATTCATTTATCAAATTCATGTCAAATGGCATGTTTTTAACTCATCTGGAAAGCATTATTCTGGTCTTTAAGTGATTAACAATTTTCTGCATGATATTTTCAAAGTGACAGAAGAAAACTGCAAAGCAGAAGTGTAGACTAAAACCATGTTTGTGTTTCTTTTGTTTGATAAATAAAATTCAACAGATTTCCCAGGACTTCTCTGTTGATAGAACAAAACGGAACATACAGCTGAGTTTGTGCCATGTTGGATTTGTTGTAAATATGAGCAGCTGACTGGGAAAGATTACTCCTGTCTTCTTGTCAGGGATATTTACAAGTGGAGGGGAGGGGGGGGGGGGGGGGGGGCACCTAAGCTACAGTTTTACATCTTTGATCGCAGGCTGTACGAGGGTGAAAATGAAGCTCCCATCTGAGTTTGGTTTTATTCTAACACCATTCTATAAACTCGTTCACATTTGATTCTGTTTAGAGTCAAAGGGGGCTTGAAGTTTCTCCTGTTAACCTTTAAGGAAAGGGATCCACCCTACAGAGGGCACCTGTCTATAACAGGGCAAAGACTGATTGTAAAACATCAGTAAAACATGCTTTCACTTCCTGTTATCTTCAATCACACGTCCATGTTTTTCCAACCGAGTGTGACACAAATTGCAGTGAACATCAAGGCCTCGCAATGACTGACACGTCATATTGTTTTTCTTTCTCCCCACCTCTGACTCATCTTCCTTCTAACGGCACATTACAGAAAGTAACCTACGGCAGGAAAGTAGGAGCAATAATGAAAAACCAGACCTGAGGCAGGGTCAGGACCTGTCGGGACGCTACAGTAACAGGGTGGAAACTGGGACAGAGGTTATGGAAAGTTTTGTTCAGCTGTCATAAACTGTTACTCATCAACTTCCTTTACATAAATTATTCAGGCAAAGCAGCTGATGGGATATGGTTTTCATGTACATACTTGTACTGCACTGTGGTTTTTCTCTTCTTTTAGTTCTTTCCTCTTCAGCTTCTTATCTTGGTTCTTCATTTCTTTGACCTCTTCTCTTTTTTCCTTTCTTAATACTCTCTTTACAATCTTGTTTGATATTTCTGTCCTTGTTACTTTGTTTATTATTCATTTTTCTTCTTAGATCATTGCTCAGACTCCAACTTCATCTAATATCGTCTTGTTCATCATCATGAAACATTATTCTGAGGCAAGCCTTTCACTCATATTTCTAAGCTGAAACAATATGCTAGATTTTACAGTGTAGCACGGGCAATAAATGAGATCTAAAAGAATCTCCCATTGTGTGTCACTCCAGCTTAAGTCAGTCCATTGGCACACTCAGGTTTATGCTCATCCAAGGTATCAGATCTTTCATATCACCCTGCAGACAAGTCCAATATCATGAGACCTGAGGTCCTCCACAGGCTGGAACAAGCTACCTGCAGGCTCAGAAAGGGCTCCTGATCTGAGTCAGACTCGTCGGCTCCAGAGGAGTCAGCTCTGCTTTGACCTCAGGACCCCTCGGGGTACAGCTCCATCCTGAGACATGTGAAGCAGGCCTTCAGCATCACCACGCACTCATTTGTTTAACAGAAAGCTCTGGAACCTGCTGCAGAGCATATCAAGTCTTTGGGTCTTATGCAACAAATAGATTAATTACAAAGAGCTTCACTTTCTCAAAGATATGAATACTCATCTGTCAGAGGAGGATCTGTAAACCATCAACCAGGTAGTCAAAGCTTGTTTGTGTCTAACGGGGGAGGGATGGAAGTTTTTACACAATTATCTAATTTCTTTATGTACTTTATTCACTGTGTCAATAATCTAAACACGATTAGATTATTATATTTCACATATTGTTTTCAAATGATTTTGCAAAATCTGAACAAAGCCCTAAGTGTAAATGTCAGTTCAGGTGCTGCTGCAGCATCTTGAGCCGCCTCAGGCGCCTCAGCAGTGAACTCACGTCGACTCCTAGTGGCTGCAGCAAGAACTGCACCAGAACAGGGACTGAACCTCAACTTTTTATTATCTCATACAGCATAAGAAAATAATAAGGATGATAAAAGATCACCGGAAAATTATTATTTTGTTGCACAGAAACAGACTATATGAGCCCAAACTGTTTATGAAGATATAATGGGATATTTATGGCTCTTACGATGTGGGCAATGAGCCATGTATACATTTATTGTAGATCATTAATCTTCTGTTTAGAACAAGACCTATTTGGGTGACTTTTATATATATTTTTTCACTTGCAGTAGAAGCTGATAAAAATATGAATGTTGAAATATTCTGCAGTCTGTGTGAGGAGGAAATGCCCCTGAGGTGTGATGGATGGAAGCTGTGAGAGGAAACAGTGGCCCATTAAGAATCTGAGGGCAGCGCACTGAGGCTGGTCCCCCTTCCCGGAGTGGAAACCGGTTTTTNCCCCCCCCCCCCCCTCTCTCTCTCTCTCCCCCCGCTCTCTAAAAGGATAAGCTCGTCCCTTTTTTCCCTTCCTCACCCTGATTGGACGAGGCCACGTCTTAGGAAAGGCATCAAACTATTTAAATAACACTTTGTCCCCCCTGGCTTTAAAGGGAGATTTTTAGCGGCTGAAACCAGAGGAGGATTTTCAATTAGGCTAAGCATCAGAAAATTTGTTTGATTATTTTGTCTCTTTTTTTCCGCTGTGGATATTTTATATATAAAAAATCTTTCCACAAACTCTTCTATGAGGATTATTGTTGGATTTTTACAGATTTTGAGGGATTTGATCCTGTTCCTCTGCTGTTTAACTTAAACAGGTGAGTAGAAACATTCCATTCTCAGCTGCAGAAATCTGCTTGTTTAATTCAACCTGTTGCGCTGTGGCTCTGTCTGCCACTGAAGGAGTAAATGGTTGGACTGTCGGCTTTTCTTTATTTCCCACAGGCAGCAGGTTGGTGTTTCACCATGAAGCTCACAGGAGTGCTTCTGCTCTTGATGCTTTGGACCTGTGAAAGTGCGAGAGTCGCAGGTGAGTTTTACTGTGAGAACTTTTTCAATTATTCGTTTTGCATGTGTTTTTTCTTTGTCTAAATGAAACAAACACTTTATGGCTTAGAATTTAAGGAGAGAAATAAAGTTTTAGAGCAGAAATCCGTCAAACAAAAGTTTGTTTCTTATTATTCACCCGCAGAGTCTCGAGACGACAATAGTGTGTTTGACCTGTTTGAGCTCATCAGAGTCCCCAGCAAGAACCACGGGGTGACCCTGGTGAAAGGAGACGACCCGTACAGCCCCGCCTACAAGATCCTGAACCCGGACCTGATCCCCCCGGTCCCCGAGAGCGCCTTTAGGGACCTGATCGACTCCATCCACGCCGAGAGGGGCTTCCTCCTGCTGCTCAACTTCAAGCAGTTCAAACGGACCAGGGGGAGCCTCCTGACCGTGGAGAAGCGGGACGGCTCCGGACCCGTGTTCGAGATCGTCTCCAACGGCAAGGCGAACACGCTGGACATCGTTTTCTCCACAGAGAACAAGCAGCAGGTGGTCTCCATCGAGGAGGCGGACCTGGCCACGGGTCACTGGAGGAACATCACGCTGTTCGTGCAGGAGGACCGCGTGCAGCTGTACGCCGGGTGCGAGGAGGTGAACACCGCCGAGATGGACGCGCCGATCCAAAGCATCCTGACGCACGACACCCCTGCCGGCGCGCGCCTCAGGGTGGGAAAGGGGGCAGTGAACGACCGGTTCATGGTGAGAGCATGGACAGAAGACTCAATACTAACTTTAAATTGTGAATTTTGTTTAAATCTTTAAAACAGAATCATTCATTCAACTTACTGGACTGATGTCCAAATGCGCAAAAACGCGCGTAATTCCGGAAAGTCCCTTTTTTAAATGAGTTATTGTTTCTGTAATGTAATTCACTGTTAAGCAGTTTATTCCCATTATGATTTCACTTAAATTAAGCACTGAAACTTGCAGGGGGTGCTTCAGAACGTGCGGTTTGTGTTTGGAACAACCCTGGAAGCCATCCTGCGCAACAAAGGATGCCAAAGCTGTAAGTAATCATAACCAAGACGGTTAATGTGCGTAATTATCTGCCACCTGGGCTGCTAGGTTCTAACAAGTGACTGCCAAAGAGTATTTGTAGTTTGCTTCTTGATATCGTCATAAAATCTTACATTTCTTAGTGTCAAGTTTACGTTTTTTCATTGAGGAATGTCAGCCTACAAATTTCTCCATATTCTTTGGGTTCCGGTGTTATTATCTTAACAGATTTTTAAGTTAAAGTTGAACTTGATTTGTGACTTTAGGTGTTCGTGCTTTTGTCATTCATCAGTAAGTTTTGTGACATTTCACGACACTGTTTGTCTTACAGTTGTTACAAGTGACACCATGATCCTGAATAATCTCAACGGCTCCTCTGCCATCAGAACAGACTACACCGGCCACAAGCCTAAAGGTAACCGCTGCATCATGATACTGCTGCCTGGAAATCACCATATTCCAATATACTGACTCACAGCTTTTAATTTGATCTTTTTTTAATCTGAAACTCGACTTGTCTGAACTCGACTTGTTTGTATGAAGACCTGCAGATGGTCTGCGGCTTCTCCTGCGAGGATCTTATCAGCATGTTCAAGGAGCTGAAGAGCCTCGGAGTGGTGGTCAAGGAGCTGTCCAATGAGCTCCGCCAGCTGGTAAGGAGGGCGCTATAAAAGGCAGAGTCTGAGAGGCCATCTGTGTGTCTACTGCTCTGTCTCTGCTAGATTTACCTAAAGAGATGCATTAAAGCACATTAAAGGCACTCATCGCAAAGTTATAAAGACTGGACATAAAAAAATCATAAAGTATGAAATTTAACCTGCACAATATTTTTTATATAAATGGTTAATGTGAACTTAAAATAATAATTTGTAAGCAAAATTTGTGAATGTATGCCAATTACCATGTGTATCTGTTTAGCTACAAAAAGAGCCTGAAAATAGGTGAACAGATTAAACTTTAAACTTACTGCTATAGCAGACGTTTCACCAAAACCACAGGTTTGCATGCTGAGATCTGTCTTTATGGCGCTCCATCGCCCTGACTGATCCCCAGTATTTATTCTTGACAAGCGTTTTACTCGTTCTTTTTGTGTTCTCTTGCATTTAGCAGCTGATTCATTCTTATATTACTACCTAAGCAAGATTCTTAATCTCAACATATATGTTTACAGACTACATCCAGCCTAATGTTGGTTGATCATGTGACTCAAGCTTCCATGTGGTTTTCAACAGATTCAGCCCAGTTCTTCGTTTATATTAAATGCAGACCCGCATTTCAGAATTGCATTCAGTAAATCTGGAAAACCACTGGAGAAAACTCTGTCAAACTGCACCGTCTGATATAGCTCAGTTTGATTTCGTGTTTTTGCTCTGAGTACCTTTAACTTTAATCATTCACTTCCTCGTGGCATCAGTTCAAAAGGTTCTTCATCGTCTACTTTTTTCCTGTTTCTCCCCAACCCCAGACGAATGAAAACAACCTGATCAAAACCCGCATTGGCATCCACAGCGGCGTCTGCATCCACAACGGAATGGTGCGCAAGAACAAAGACGAGTGGACCGTCGATGACTGCACCGAGTGCACTTGTCAGGTGAGCCCCTCCCCCGATGTTCCCCGATCCGTATAAAGACAACACACATAAAAGCATGCACTCTTAACCACCACCTCAACGTTTCTGGTCAGTAATTAGTAGTTTGGTGGCTTGGCAGAAGGCCGATGGGCTTTGGTGTTGTAATGACAGGCCTGTTGTCAAAAGTTTAACTCGAGTGTGGCCTTTAGGGACTTTTAAGTGATGTCCATAATAAGGAACAAGTTCTTGGCTATGACAAAAGAAGAATATTTGGCAGAGATCTCCTATTCAATTGACCGGTGGGGCCTGATTTCCTCATTTTCTCTTCTGCTACTTTGTATATCCTCTTTCTTTCCTGTCAGTGATGAACTCCAGGAGGGAGACCATGAAAGTGTGCACTTGTAGGGGCGGTTGTGCATTAACACACAGCTGGAAGGCAAGCTTTTGGAGTTCAGTGCCAAGTGCGGCACTGCTATGAAACCGACATCCAGTTTTTTGGTGGTGGGTGGGTGGGGGGT